>NW_015613273.1:0-789 GCF_001515605.1 Sinocyclocheilus anshuiensis
TCAGTGTCACATGATCCTTCAGAAATCATTCTAATATGCTTTTCTTATTAGTATCAGTGTTGAAAACCATTGTGCTGCTTAATATTTTGTGGAAATTATGATACCTTTTTATCTAGGATTCTTTAATGAATGGAAAGTTCAAAACAAAACTTCAAAGTTAAAAAAAATGAAATCGAAATCTTTTGTAAAATTATAAATGTCACTTTTGCTGAATGTAATGTGTCTTTGATGAATAAAAGTAACAATTTCCTACAATCTAAATATATAGTAATTAAAATAACTGGGTAACAATTAGGTGTTCACCTAGAACTTACCCCTAAACCTAACCATAAACCATAGTTTTCCAGTATGGCAGGTTGAGGTTGAGAATGTCAAATGCAAAACAAATTGTTACACAATTACTAAAACACTAAATTGGAAATTATATTGTGTTATGTGGAACAGTAAAACTACTGTATATTTCAAACCTTGTTCCAAAACACTGTAATCTAACATAAAGTGATATTTCTCTGCCAGTCAGATTTTGAAGACTCTTTTGGCCAAGCATGTAGCCAATTATTCAAGACTGGGGACCAAAAGTAAAAATGTAAAGATCAGTCATTCAGAAACCTATATCGATGAACGACTTATCTGAATATTGGATGGATGTGTGTTCCTCAATGTCTGTGAGGATTCAAGCTCAATTTTTTTTTTAGAATCGGGAACTCAATCCCCACACAAACAATCATACCATCAAAGCTCTCTCAACCCACCCTATGAAGTCAGCCACACACATGCTCCTGCAACACT
>NW_015613274.1:0-791 GCF_001515605.1 Sinocyclocheilus anshuiensis
TTCAAAATAATATTTTGCAGATTCATGCACATTTCATGGTAGTTTCAATGTGAAACTGAAATAAAGTAATAAAAAAGCCTTAAATTTTCACCAAAACAGATGAACGGGACTGTGGCAATGCTTTATGTTGGTTCTTGCTTCAAGAAATGCTTATGAAATGAAATGTTACAAAACCCTACCCAAAAGCAAAAGGATAATTAAAGAGTAAAAGAAAACTTTAAAAATGCATTTTCTGATGCAGCCACGCCATATTAGCTTGGCTTTGCACTTTTGTCCAATGTCACAACTCATGTTTCATGGGTGCTCCATATTCCAAGTTCAATGCTGTACTAGTGGTGAGCCACATGTTTTTAATCAACCTATAAAATTAACATTTGAAATCCTTGCACTGCTCTGCTGCACTCCATTTAGCTACATTTTTAGGATGGTCTGCATCAGCAGTCTAACAGTGCTCGTTAGTGTCAAAATGATTAAGATTGACAATCAACTCAAAATAGACAGGATTTGTGGTTCACAGAAGCAGAATGCAAATTTCAGTGCAAAGCATCAGTTTAACATAGAAAAAGAGCTAGGTTATGGAAGGCAGGAAGTGCCAAAATTCTTTAAATGGTAAGTGTGAAATTTGACTTTGTCAGCAGGCACTGTTTGTTCGTGTTAATGTGGCAACATGCGCAGCAGCCAATGAAATTGTGGTATTTAAGACTATATTCGCATATTTGACGTGATGGTACATTGGTATATATGTATACAAACATCAGACGTCATGTTTATTCATTAAGGATGTTGTAATA
>NW_015613275.1:0-791 GCF_001515605.1 Sinocyclocheilus anshuiensis
AAAAAAAGAAAAAGACAGATGTTGAAGTTAATTTCAGACTCTTTGTTTTACACAATAAGAAGGTTTTAATATCATGTTATTTGTAGTTGCACATTTCTGAAGAAAATTTGGGATTCATATTTCTGTGGTAATATAGCAGACCTTCTTTGCGTTAATTATTTTCTATAAGTGCTGCTGTAAACATATTGTTTTCTTTTCCATTTAAACCATGTTTTACAACCCATCGCTTATTTCTATTGAAGCTGATGAAACTGTATTGCATCAATATTGTATTTGCTCAATTACATTTTTCTCTGTGCTCCTTGATGTGTTTTTATTGTTTTACCATAGGTGGCAGTGAAGGGAAACTTAAGCTTTACCCACTTCTTATATGCTATTGCACTTTAAAGTTTCCATGTCAAGTAGAGCAGCGCTGTGCAGAAACTGGGTCTTTTACATTTGATCATATTTTATAGACATGATTAAAGACATTCTACCTGTGTGTTTCAAGGTGTTTCATAATGCGCAGCCACACGTTGTGAAATACTGTGGAGCTTCATACCTCTGGAAGAACATTTAAAAAATGTTTACCAATCATCCAGATAACTTTAGTTGTTCTAATCGGCAATGACTTAATAATAAATGACTTTAAAAAGTACTGGATAATGTACTGAACTGTTATTGTATGTTAAAGACAGAAATGTTCTTTGGGAGGTCATTCATCCTGTTTAAATGGTAGAATACACAAAACAAGGACATTTTAAGTATTGTAACTTTTCATATGTTCCCCCATTCCAGCTTTTCATCTCATT
>NW_015613276.1:0-791 GCF_001515605.1 Sinocyclocheilus anshuiensis
TTGTGTTTAAATGTGCTTTATAAATAAATGTTGTTGTTGTTGTAATAGACCAACAAGTATGATAACAAGAAGTACTGTAAAAGTTGAAAGCAAAAAGTGAGATTTATTATCTTTGAAAAGCTTTGGGGTACTGACATAAAACAATGTATGTGCCACTGTAACCATCTTCTGACAATACGGTAACATTTGCCTTTTTACACATTCACCAAACTGTTGTTACAGTTCTTTTTTCAAGTCAGTGGTGTGCTTGGCCCAGTAATTGCTGCTTCCATCATGATTTACTCCCCCGCATGTCATTCCAAAACAAACTTTCTTTTGTGAAACCCAAGAGATGATCATTTAATGAATATCTATTAAATTTTAATGAGAATTATTATTTATTTACATCTAAATAACTTTAAATATAAATAACTTTAGGTTCATGGGAAACATAAATTTGAATAATGTGTGCCCAACTTTTGACTACTACAACATATTTACACATATAGTTTTTTGTATATCCTGTTATTCCTCTATCACTCTACATCCAAACTACAATCCCCTGGTGCTGGATTCAGATGTGGCCATACTGAAGCTCTTGGACAAGGCTCGTATTGGAGAATATGTGCTACCGATCTGCCTACCAGATGCTCATGATAAAGTAGATGACCCCAGACAAAGGATGGTGACAGGCTGGTCACTCTTACCTGACCAGAAGGCTGGAGGTGCTGAGAAAGCACGTGTGGGCCACGTGATTCTGGGGGATATTGTTCAGTGTGAGCAGCAATATGCCAGTTATGGTGTTCCTATCA
>NW_015613277.1:0-791 GCF_001515605.1 Sinocyclocheilus anshuiensis
AAAAGCAAGAGTGTTTTATAATGGATGCTGGCTGAAGGTGTTTTATATTATGCAGTGGTCAGAGGTTTAGTGATTCTGATTCTGGTGAAGAAACATGCCACCACACCTGAAACACAAAGAATCCTGTATGCACAAGTACTGTAAACAATTGGTTGAACCATTAGGTATTTTCGGTACTTACCAACACTAAACTGAAAGTGAAAGAATATGCTGACATAATCAGGATATGACACAGTGTTTGTATGTGAGCAAACAGTTTGCTTAATATAAACATGTAATGTTGAATTTAATAACAATTTTTATTTAACTGTGCATGGTTTTACACATTTGTACAAAGGTGTCTTCTAAAACAAATAAATAAAAGTACAGCAGCTCATAGACTCTACACATCTATGCCACCACATGTTTGAACCTCTGCCGTCTGGTAGGAGCGACAAGACATTTTATGCCCATACCTCATGATTGAGGAACAGTTTTATTCCCAGAGCCATTAATGTTCTGAATCAAGCTAACAAACTATTTTAGAGGTGTAATAGTGACATCGTTTTATAGTATTGCTTATTAAGTCTGTTTTGTCTAATTATACATTAGATTGTTACTTTATTTATTTTTTATAAATTTATTTTTAATTGCATTTTGTGTGGAGTTTGCATTGGACATTTTGTTGGTGGGTATAATGAAAGTTTTATGCATACAATAAAGACATCCAATTCAATTAAATATTCCTTCAAATCACATGACAAACTGAAGACGATTAATATTCAGGGAAATTCCAGAGCATGAGAGACTTC
>NW_015613278.1:0-791 GCF_001515605.1 Sinocyclocheilus anshuiensis
CACTCATGAACCAAATTTTAGAAACCACCAAGCAAAGCTCTAGCAACTACCTAGGACACCTTAGCAAACACGTAGCAACAGCCTAGCAACCAAACTCAACACCTTAGCATTCTGGCAGCGAGTTTTAACCTGCTCTCTCTGCAGTGGGTGGCTCTGTGTGTTTTTCTCTGCTCTGTCTTTCAGTAGAGCGAGTGGCAGCAGTAGAGAGGTCTTCACTCAAGCGTTGCTGCGGCATCATCACTCACTGTGTGCCGGAACGTTACTCTCATCAGCTGCGGTTGGCATTCGAGCCCAGTCAGCAACTTTCCACCAGCCTGTGTACGTGTGTGTGCGTGTGTGTTCTGTTAAAAGAGAAATATGTTCAGTATTAAAGAGCAGGGACCTGGGCGGTGATAACCCCTTATTTCACTGAGATGTTCTGGAGAGGCCAGATATTTTAAGCACAGGCAGAGCAACAGCGTTTTAAAGGGGTTTAATGAACCGGTTCAAACTCACTTCACTAAAGCCGGCAGCCTTTGTGGAGGAAGCTTTGTTGAAAAGCACATTTGCTCAGTCACTTGGCACTGAACTAACCTGGCCGCCTTTAGCCTGTCATTCGCTCCAGAGGCTTCTGTGTCACTGTGGTTTGGTCATTTTTTATTAGTCTTAGTTTTTTCTTTTTCTTTTTAGCTTTAAATTATTATTGTTATTTTAGTTTTAGAAATTTTAGCACTTCAACTAAAAACATTTATTTCAGTTAGTTGCTAATTATTTCAATTAATGAAAATGAATTTTAATAGTTTTAAAGTGCC
>NW_015613279.1:0-792 GCF_001515605.1 Sinocyclocheilus anshuiensis
TCTGATATTAGTCAGTGACCTGCATGTAAACACTTCAGACAAACACAATTTTTGACCGATTAGATCAAATGCTGCTCATTGCCGGTAAAAGCATGTGCCCTTTGAAACCGCTTCACTCAATAGTTTATTTACATTTTTTATCTTTCATGAGATTTTAAAGATCTTTTAAAGCAGAATCAGCTTTTTAAGCTAATATGATCAATGAAATGTCTGTCTGTAGGATAATAACAGTCTGTGATTTCTGATTCACAACCGTTTATTGATTCTGGCCCAGTCTGTGACATTAGCTGCAGGAGTGTCTGTACAATCTGTCCCATCATCCTCTGCTCTGGCCTTCCTCTCGTTCATGTCGTCCACAAGTGTTTTCAGTCTGTCCAGGTGATGAAGAGCTCTGAGAAACCAGATCAAAGATCAACAACACTGAACCAGCTTGAATTCATGATATGAGATCAACGCTGCTTCACTGAGTCTCCTGACCTCTGTAATGACTCCACATTTGCCAGGTCAGTTTCTTCTGTTTCCTGCTGAGAACCTTAAAAAAAGCATTATTTTTGCTCATCAATAACACCAAACATCAACTTTATAGTGACTTCTTCAGTGGAATATACTGCATGTAGTATGGAACTACTTTCATTATATTATGATGTTACACCAATTTTATGTAAAAAATTTAACCCAACAGCCGAGTTAGTCCACATTTGACCCAAAGTTAGGTTGAAACAACCCAGCATTTTTATTTTTTTGAGTGTATTTTGTCCTTTTTGCCTCTTTTTTCAGCTTAGCTGTATAAAA
>NW_015613280.1:0-792 GCF_001515605.1 Sinocyclocheilus anshuiensis
TGCTAAAATGTTTTCAGATACATTTGGTTGACATTTTGTTGAATATATGCAGTTGTTTATGAGAAATGTAAAATCTTGTGTATCCAATATATGCAAAGTGTTTGCTGGTAAAGGTGTCAACACGAGTTTGTAGGCAACTACTAGAGCAGTATCTAGCGTTCAGACAGGAGACTGTGAAAAATCAAACCTGTCCATGATAACAGAAAGCCTCTTGTGTGATATACTGAAGGAGAAGCAGGTGTAACAGATCGTGTGTGTGTGTGTGTTTTGAGGGAGAGGGGAGGGATAATATGTAGCATAAAAGAGGATTTGTTCTTCTGTTTCATTCCAGAAAATGCCCTCGCTATGAATGAACAATACAGACCTCTATCAGAGAGACGTACCTTCACCAGCTTCACACATACTCACTCACACAGAGTTAGCTTTATGATTGCAAATGCTAGACAAAAGTGAATTACTTTTTAGTAGAGTTAACTGAAACAGACTGAAAAATACAGGACTTGTGCTAAAGAAGCCAGATTTATGAGACCATGTCAGATGTTATGAAATATGCTATTGAAACATAATCTTGTCAAACACTTTTGAAGATTTCAGACTTTCCCCATTCAAGTAGATTTGACCTATTCTTATACGTCCCAATTGTGATTTACAGTGATTCAATCATCAGTTGTTGCTTATAATAAATACATTGTCATGCATTGGTGTGGATGCTAATATAGTTATTGTTATACTTATCTTTATATTTCTTGGTGTGAATGGCCTTTTAGTCTACAGATACAGTGGTGTGAAAAA
>NW_015613281.1:0-792 GCF_001515605.1 Sinocyclocheilus anshuiensis
TCTAAGTAATCTAAATTATAATAAATACACAAAGAATATAAATTAATACAAACATAAAGTTTTATTAGCAAATATAGCTAAACAATTGCCATGAATCTTCCAAACAATTTTTAATTAAGCAAACACTGCAATTTTTTCAATATTCAATATCAATATTGTTGTTTGTTTAATAATAAATAGCATATGGTGGGATTATTCACATGCAGGCACGTGTCAGTCGCGTACAGACAGCAGTCGAGTACAGAAAGGAGTTGGTACTCAGTTCAACTGACTGTTACTTTTTACTTTAATATCGATTTTGAGGAAGTATCCATACATGTTTTCCTCTCTAGGTTGAGCTGAACAATATTTGCTGCCTGTCAGGTACATGGCCTAAAACCTTCATTCAGAAAATTCAGTCGAGGGCAGCAGGCTTTTTATAATATGCCAAAACACACCGTCTACAGTAGCGCTAGAGATCCCTCGCATCCCGCTGCTCAACAACAGACTTTCTTTGTGATATACACTCACAAAAACACAAGGGCAAGCCGAGCACAAGAGCGTGCAGATCATGACATCACACAGCCAGCCTTGACAACAGAAGCGGGGTCACGAGGGACCCACGGAGAACGGGTTCGCCCAGAAAGACGTTGAAGTACACGAGGAGAGGCCCTGTGGCGTCCCACAGGATAAAGTGTTCCTCCTGAACTCTCCGTGACCCCCCTGCTCCCCTGCCTCCCAGCGGCCCCACCGGACACCACCTTCCAGACACGGCATGCTTCACCAAATTAATTCCTCTGGTACTACATCAGC
>NW_015613282.1:0-792 GCF_001515605.1 Sinocyclocheilus anshuiensis
CCATCAGTCGAGGTGTCACAATGAAAAGTAGCTCACAGGATGTAGCAAGCAGCATGCAAGCACACACACGTACACATGAAAGAAAGAACGTATTCTGCTCAAACCCCATACAAAACTGGTGAATTTACAGGGCTTAACAAAAAAGATAGCTGCTGGCCCATGTCAGTGTATGAAATATCTGAATATTTTTTTCAAATACTTAAATGTTTGTTGCAAATTGTTTAATAAAATATTAAAAATATAAAAAATAATTTTTCTAACAAAAATGTATATTAAATTATATAAAACAGAAATATTATCTTGAAAAATAAAATAAATATAAGGTCTTGATTTAGATCAGAACTATTCACACAATTAATAGTTCAGTGTATTTTAATCTGCAGTATAATCTAATTTCCAAAGCACTAAAAGAAAGCCCCTCCAAATTTCAGAGAAGAACCGTGTAACACCCTGAAGGAAATGTGTCAAAATGAGTGAGATAGCTGAAAGAATCACACATACATGCTAAACAAAACAATATTAAAATGGAAAAAAAAATGATTAAATTGATGAAATCCAAACAGCAATGTTGACGAGTCAGGAGGGCTGTTTTCTTGTGAAAATGCGAGCCAGTAGGAAACAGAGAAGGAAGAGGAGGAGGAGATTGAGAAAGGGAGGGAGAGAGAGAGAAAGAAAGAGAAAGAAAGAAAGAGGGAGCCTGACAGCTGTATAAATGAGCTCTGTAGCTCATGGCGCCCCAGAGTACTGCCTCATTGTTGTGCTGATCCAATGCACAGCAGATGAACCCAGGGT
>NW_015613283.1:0-792 GCF_001515605.1 Sinocyclocheilus anshuiensis
AAATGATAGCCCCGCCCACCGCTCCGTGTTTGAGCGATACCAGCCCACGTGACTTTCTCTTTTGTTTCAATTCCCGCTCTTTTTATTAGTCATATTCTAATCAAGAAAACAGATGTCTGAAATATCACTGAGGATCAGTATCATACAGTGTAATGTTTAAAAACCTCTAATAAACCCATTGAGAGAATTTGGAGAAAGGGGAGCTTTAAAGATTAGATACTTTATTCACCTCTGCTGTCCTGCTAATCTCTCTTCTGCTCAAATTTACGCATCTTTGCCGTCTGATTGTTTTCTCTATTGTATAAATCACTTCAATTCTAATTAAACGCTAAACAAATAAAAATGCTATGTAGGACAAAAACAAACACGCTCTCGTTGCGTGCGCCTCTGACAGTAATATATAACATTATTCGAGCTCCAGTTTTGAGAATCAGAATCAAAACCAGAATAAGATATTTATTGTCAGGTACGTTTATACATACGAGGAATTTGTTTTAGTGACCGAAGAAACGAACGAGACCAGACAAAACACGGAGGAAAACACCTGAATAATCGTTGTTCGGCTCAACAACGTACTTATATTTTCGGCGCAACACCAGCTTCTAACTAGCTTCACTTTTAAAAGTGGATTCATTCACAGACGTTACGAGACACAAATCAGCAACAAAACTTCAAGATGCACTCTTTGTGTGACCGTGTGGGTGGCTCTTAAAAGAGCCGTTGGGTTTGTAGTTTAGAGGCTCTTAGCCTCCGAAACCGTACAAGGTGCGTCCCTGTCGCTTCAGCGCGTAC
>NW_015613284.1:0-788 GCF_001515605.1 Sinocyclocheilus anshuiensis
TTTGTAGAAACCCAACAGACCCTCGTTTCTGATCAAACACCAGGAAAAAGGCACAAGTTATGTATTATAAGATTACTGCACCTGTTTTACATTACCTTTTACTATGTGCTGGTTGCATAAATTGCTTAGACTAGTCTTAAAAGTTTGTCATCCAATCTCTTTCTCCAAGACTGGTCATAACTTAGTAAAGTTTTTGAATCTGAAAAGTAAGACTGATTACCACTTGGTTAACTGTTAGTTGGTTCTTAAGACAGATTCTTGACATAGTGGCAATGTTTATGCAACTGGTCCTAGAAAATTCACCAGACTGATCAGCTTATAACTAATCATGCACATATTAACCCGTTATAGGTTCTCTAGTTGTTTTGATCAAAGGAATGTTATTATTTTAGCTAATTTTCTAGAACACTACATTCAGAAGTTTAGGTTTAACAAGATTGCTATTAATAATATTTTCCTTCAGCAAAGTTGCATTAAATTGATCAAAAGTGACAGTAAAGACTATTTTATTACAACAATAATATTGCAAAATATAAAAAAAAAAATATTACAGTATTATTACAGTATTATAACAGAAAGTATTATATTATATTATTACAACATATTTCTCTTTCTAATAAATGCTGTTCTTTTGAACATACTATTCATCAAATCCTGAACATAAAGTATTAAAGTTTCTGCAAAAACATTAAGCAGCTGTTTTCAACACTGATAATAATGTCGATAATAAAAAAAAAATAATAATAATTTGACACTGAAGACTGGAGTAATGATGCTGAAAATTCAGC
>NW_015613285.1:0-792 GCF_001515605.1 Sinocyclocheilus anshuiensis
GGAGGCATTGGCAATGTTGATGGCACTACAACACTTTGAGGTATATATAGGTGGTAGTGTGGCCCCTATACTTGTGTACACAGATCATAATCTATTAGTTTTCATTAAACGCATGTCTAACTCCAATCAACACCTTATGCGGTGGTACCTTGCTATTCAGGAATTCAATCTTGACATTCGCTACAAAAAAGGCTCAATATCGTTGCTGACGCATTGTCTAAATCTTAAATTTCTACCTAGCTGATTGTCATGCCAAGGTGTGTATTAGTGATTTCATGACTGTTTATCATTAAACATTTGTTGTTTATGATTTTAACGGTGGGGGTGTTACGTCCCGTGACGTATTCATGTATGTTGGGATATGGTTACGTGTTTTTCTCCCCTCCTTCTCTCTCTCTCTCTCTCTCTCTGCTACGCAGCGCTCCAAATTATCCGCAGCTGACAACAATTAGCGGCGGCGTGGTTTTCCCTGTTCTACAGCGATAGGCAGATATAAAACAGGAGAGAAGCATTGCTGAGGAGGAGTCCCTTATCCGCTATCCCAGCGACATGATTGTGTTTTCTTTTTGCTATTAAGCAAACTGTGAAATGTAAACCTAATGTGTGGGTACATCGACGTAACTGTGGAGACTCGGCGTGAGTCTAACTCTGTAAAACCGTGTAGGGAGATGGGTGCCGATTTATTTGGGTTTATCCCCTACTTCACTTTTTTCTCCTGTTTTTACTTTAGTTAGGGAGAGAGGTAAGATTGTTGTCTTTAATTTTGTTTTCTGTTGTCAGGGAAGTTATTTT
>NW_015613286.1:0-792 GCF_001515605.1 Sinocyclocheilus anshuiensis
TACTGTACATCATGGCTACAACTAGCACAAAAATGTGAGCTATGTACTTAAATAGCAACTTGTTAGCCACTTAAGTTTTTCATCATTCTAAAAACCCTCAGGACATTCCCATAGTGAATTAGCCTTCCAAACTGTCCTGCAAATTGATGTGACTCTAAAACAGTGGATCTTAACCAGGAGGCTGGAGGACCCGCTAGACGACCCCAGCAAATTTCCAAGTTGGTCTCAAGGTGACTAAAAAGTATTTAAATAAATAAATAAAAGATACTATTAGTATATTAAAATAATACAAATATAATTAATAAATTAAAATGCTAAAAAAAAGTAAAGTCAAGCTGTAACCTAAAAACTAATTCTAATAATTATTTCTATAATATAATAAAAATAAAATATATTTTTCTCTTCAGAAAATGCTTTTAATTGAAGAACAGTTCTTAAATTCAGAAAAAAATGAATTGTTTAATTAATTTAATATATCAATATGCCAAGTTTCTGTTAATAAGAAAGTTTGAAAAAAAAGAAAAAAGAAATAGCTTTGTCATAATTACAGCAGAAATATGGAAAATAGCTTATATCGGTGAGCCTTTGGGTATTGTGTTGGACAACAGGGGGCCAAAAAGGTTGAGATAACCAGACCACAGTTCTGGGGGAATGTCTTCATATCTTTAAATTTGATGAAAATGCAAGTCCAAAATCTCCACAAGATAAATCCAGAAAGTCAGCTCAAAATGTTCCAATAGTGCAAAAAGGTTTGACATGAGTATCAAAAAGTAAATCCCAAAAGTCCACAAA
>NW_015613287.1:0-791 GCF_001515605.1 Sinocyclocheilus anshuiensis
CACAAAATAATGTTCTTTTTAGCAGCATCACATGACCCCTTTAAGTGAACTTTTGCCTGCATATTGATTAGATTCACTGGTTGGACCTGCCACCTTGAACTTGAGCACCCGAGTAGATATGTGAACGGTGCACAATGGACCTTCAGTTCAATAACCTGAATAAGGTCTATACCTCTTGATACATGTGATCTGAATTCTATACATGCTCCATAACGTTTATGACGTTCAGCATGTCACTGCATGTTAAAAAGACAGTGAGGAGGATCATTCCTGAATCTGAGCTTAATCACTAATGCATTTAAATACTGGAGACACTTCTGATTATGACCATCTAGGAGGCAAATAGCTGAGGTCAACTGATCTTCTTTCAGATGAAACCTGCAGAACACTGAATACTTGTGTAATACATCTTTTAAAGTGATGTAGTGCTTTCATGCTTAATTAAATGTGATTTAATGTAACAATGACAAAGCGAAGAATTTATCTACTAAACTAGAAGTAATGTTTTTTTTCTGCATATTTACCAGAGCTAGAAGATGAAGCTTCTTTATTACATAAATCCAGTCCTATCTGCTGACAAACTTATTTAAACAACTGTTAAACGGTAAATCATTTTATGACTCTTCTTGCTCTTTTTCATTCAGACCTGCAGCAAGATGTCGGTGCCAGTGGTTTTATTTTTCTGTCTGACACCAGCGGCTACTGAAGGTACCACATTTTCATTAATAGATCCCTGATTATTGCGAGTGGGATTTTTCCTCATCCCCCTTTCTTTTTTTTCTTTTTTTTGC
>NW_015613288.1:0-792 GCF_001515605.1 Sinocyclocheilus anshuiensis
GGCGGCTCCAATAAACCCTCTAGGACAACAGACAAGTCCCAGGAAGGAACATGGACAGGGTGCGCTGGCCTCAAATGCCTAACCCCATGTATGAACAAACAGATCAAACAATGTCTGCCTAGGGGGACATCATTCTTATCCCTGCGAGCAGCCATAGCTGCCACATAAACTCTCAAAGTGGTAGCAGCCACTCCAGCTGCAAACTTCTCCTGCAGGAACTTCAGCACTGAAACAATCAGGCAGCTGGCTGGGTCCACTGCATGAGCCAAACACCATGACTCAAAAACCTTCCATTTGGAAGAATAAAGCCTCCTAGTAGAAGGAGCCCTAGCTTTATCAATGGTTTCCTAAACATCTGCAGGAAGACCAGACGTCACAGCCGATCGCCCTTGATTGGTCACACCCATAGCTTCCAAATCTCGGGCTGAAGGTGCCAGATCCTGCCCTGGATTTGAGACAGCAAGTCTTTCCTGATTGGAATTTCCCATGGGGTGTGCTCTAGAAGGGAGACCAGTTCCAAACACAATGTCTGGGATGGCCAGAACGGGGCTATCAAGAGGAGGCGGACTCCGCATTCCCTCACCCTGCACAAGACCTCCGGAATCAACTTGATTGGGGGAAACGCGAACAACTTCAGATCCGGCCACGTGTGAGCAAAAGCTTCTATCCCCAGAGGTGCCAGGTGACATAGGGAGAACCGGTTTATCTGAGCACTTCAACTCAACCCGCTTATGCGGGTGCTGACGGGTAAAGGAATGACCGCAAGCTCCCCAAACCGTAAAAGGTGGGGGA
>NW_015613289.1:0-792 GCF_001515605.1 Sinocyclocheilus anshuiensis
CTTGACTTTTTGTGTGCTCTGTTCTTGTAACTGCCCCACACTTGGTAACTTTGTTCTAATATCTCTGGAAAACATAAGAAATGTTGCAGTTTCTCCTAAAGCACAATGAGGAGTGGTACGGTAAGACATCAATTTTTGGAAGCTCCTCTTTCCACTCTTTATTTTCACACTTGCATGCTTTGAAACACCTTTTTTAAATATCGATGGAACCGTTCAATCTTCCCGTTACTCTTAGGATAATATGGTGAAGCAAGTATGTGCTTGATACCTCCATTCTTTAGAAATGTGTCAAATGCTTGACTGACAAACTGTCTACCATCGTCAGTTACAACTTCTGATGGATAGCCAAATCGAGCAAACATTTTCATCAGTTCTGCTGTAACTTTTTGAGGAAATGTCAGCTATCACTGCCGCCTCAGGAAAAGAGGAGGAGTAGTCGATGACAGTCAGAACATATTCACCTTGAATTGGTCCCTACTAAGTCAATTCCCAGTTTTGTCCATGGTCTTGGGGGCAGTTTAAGAGGTTCCAGCGGTTGGTCCTTCTGAGAAGGTTGGTTTATAACACATGCTGCGCAATCTCTGACTATTCTCTCAACATCCAAAACCATTTTGGGCCAGTAAAACTTACTCCTTGTCACGTGTGCGCTACTGTGGAGGAGCCCGGAGTGAGGAACGAGGAGACCAGGAGTACAATCCAAACACAGACTTTAATCACATCAAGGGAACAAGGAAATCACATGTAGCGGGAAGGAAGACATTCACAGACATTAACAATACCAGACGCCGAACT
>NW_015613290.1:0-792 GCF_001515605.1 Sinocyclocheilus anshuiensis
CTAGTCTGCAATTTAAAATCACATTTAAACCAACAAAGTGAAGTGAAACTCCTTGAAAATGTCCTCAAACTTTCAGATTCACAAGTCATGCAGTTCAACTCACTGTCACACTTTGCTTTCGTCTTGCTCTTTACAGTAAAGGAGAGTCAAGAAGTGTATGTGGTTTTCTTGATTTGAATACAAACCTGAGATTTCTAAAGGGAATCCACCTTCATCTTAACCCTGCTTATTTCCAAACTTGAACCCGGACTGCACGCCTTTTTGATTTTGAGATACCATTGTGCGTCTTCAGTCCCTGAGACAACTCTTGAAATGTTCCATGCAAATGATGTAGTCATAGCGCTCGCTTTCTGAGCCCTGAGGAGTCCGGTTAGGACACGTAGGGCCCTTGACAGCTCCTGTAACTGCAGGAGAATACTCATATGATTCAGCCAGATCCGAGAAATGACAGCAGGCCGGCAATCCGGAAAATCCGACTTTTTTTTTTTGCTGTGTCTCTATGAACTACACTACACTAAGCACTACAGCTATGCAAATGCTATGTCTGGAGGGGATTCTTAAGTGAGAGTTTAGGAAATGCTATTTAAATCTTTAAGAGAGTGTGAGAAAAGCAGACAAACGCTTCCCATAAATGAAGGAGACTGTGAGACCCTTCCTGGTGATTGAAAAGATAAATTACTGATATTTTATTGGCGCCAAATGAAATGTATTGTAAAAAGCAGGAAACTGAATCAGGCAGCAACACATTACCTCATAGAAGTTGACAATCTGCAAAATAATATGGTGACTCAT
>NW_015613291.1:0-792 GCF_001515605.1 Sinocyclocheilus anshuiensis
CTTGGCACCGCTGGCCTGACTGATGCGCGTCCCGTATCTGCCTTTAAATCCGTGCGTCCACTCTCCCTTGTAGAACCAATGTCCCTTGGTCTCCACACCTAGACCGTGACGCTTTCCTTGGGACCAATACCCCTCGTAAGTGTTTCCACTCGGCCAAGTATAGAGTCCCACCACCTCGAACCCGTAATTCCAGGAACCGGAGAACTCTCCTTGTCCTTTAGGTCCGGTACAGATCCCGTGTCCGTGCGCTTTACCTCCCTCCCAGCCTCCACAATAAGCTCCGCCATCATCGAACTCAAAGCGACCTCCGCTCATCGCGCTTAATGCAATTACCACTAACTTAAACTTTCAGGTGTGACTTTAAAAATCAACAATAACGAACGGCTCAATCTCTGTTAAATCCATCTGTCAAACTCCACTGATGCGTAAAACGGAGACAGGAGATCCTTTCCTTGCGTTACACTTCTAGAATCGTCGTATACGCGCATAATTTGTTGATAGGTAAATCCTTAAATATGTTAAACTGAAACAAACGTGCTAACGTTTGAATTTGAAATGACTTGGGAGAGGGAGGATTGTTTTTTTGTTTTTTTTAGTTACATGATATTGTTTCAGTTTACAATGATCTGTTTAATCGAATTGTCGAGCCAGTGGTCTTTCATGGCTTTCTCCCCTCTCCCTGCATCCCCTCTTTGCACTTGGAGCTCCTCGATATGTTTTAGCAGTCCCAACAAGGCTACCAGATCTCAACACTGTTCCAAAAATACAGGCCAATCGCCCCTCAGCAGCCAG
>NW_015613292.1:0-792 GCF_001515605.1 Sinocyclocheilus anshuiensis
ACCTGAGACTCGAACCCGCAACCTTCGGGTTACAAGTCAGACTCTCTAACCATGTGTGCAAATATGGTGGTATTTTTACCAGCTGATAACTGATGAAGGGCTTATAAAATGGGTAAAGGAGTCAAAACAGCAGCAGAAATTCCTCTGTTGTACACAAATGTAAAAAGACAAGAAAAAACAGGAATGCTTGATCCTGTTTGGGGTTGAATCTTGTGACTTCATGTCCTGTTTTTGGTTAATTTAGATGTCTTTGGTCTGACTTGCTTTCATATTTCTGTCGAAAACCCATCCGAATTTGTTGAACCGAGTCAGAACGATCAGAACCGAGTGGCAGCGTTCACACTTACTCAAATGAACTGCACTAACAGAGCACAATCACACCAGAGTTTGTTTTAATTAAACCAAACCTGCCAAGTGAACACACACCTCAGTCAAAGTGCACAATCATTTGTTTGGAAGTACTTGTTTGGTGCGTATCAGGGTTCGGGTGGCACCGTACTTCAACCTTACTCAAATGAACTGCACTAACATCGCACCATTTCTTTTTAATCGAACCAAATCAGTATCACCACGCATTTAGAGTCATTCAGTTTAAGTGTTTCTTGAAAATGATGAAAATCTTTCAAAGCCATATGAAACCAACATGAATGCAAAGAGTACATTTCTAACTCGGCATGCATTTTAAACTAGAAGTTTAAAAGATTTTTCCTTTCTTTTACTCTTACATGTCATTGGCCCACCTATTACTCAAACATTAAAGGGGTCATATGATGCTGCTAAAAAGAACATTAT
>NW_015613293.1:0-792 GCF_001515605.1 Sinocyclocheilus anshuiensis
CTGCATTCTTCCAGAACATGCGAACAGGAAACTTCTTTCTCATTTCACTCTCGTTTTCTGCTTAATTTCCTCCTCAGTCCTGTCGTCCGCCATTTCTCCCTTTCTCTCCTTCACCCCGTAGATTCACGGCTTTTCACTCTGTCAAAAATACGCTGAAGACAGGTCACCCAGAAGATCTTTCCTTACTTTAATCTCCCACTCCAGAACTCTCAGACTGGAGGTGACACATGAGCTGTGTTTGGTCTGAGAGGAGGAAGCTGTGTTGTTCTACCCGTCTGTCACTCTGTCCCCTTTGCTGTCTGCCTCTTTGCCCTGGGCTGTCATGTCAGATGCCAGAGTCATGAAGGGAGCGGTGGAGAGATGGACGGCTGAGACAATGAGGGTGGCACCTGTGGGCACCTACCTGCTTGTAATGCCTCTGCCTTCCTGCGTCACTTTCACACGACAGGGCCAGATGGGGTGTCCTGCCAGACTGAGGCTCTGTGTACAGTCCAACTGCTCTACAGAGGATGACGAGCAAGCAAAGCAATGTCAAATGAGTTGCTGAACTATCAAACTGCAATTTATGGACCTTATGGCTTTTTTTCAGTCCATATGATATTTAAAATTTACTTTATTCAGATCAATATATAAATGTAAAATATACTCTAAAAAATCCATAAAAGCAGGGCATAATATACTGTATTAATACAAAGGAATTTTCTGTATTGATTCTTTTTTACAGGTTTTTTTTACCTGTATTTTGCACTGCATTACGTTGTGTTTTAGAGTTAACAGAAATGTCCATAAAAT
>NW_015613294.1:0-791 GCF_001515605.1 Sinocyclocheilus anshuiensis
ATGACTGATGAAGCCATCCTCCATTAAATCCACAATTTTTCAGCTAGGGAGGATACAGAGGATAGACTCAGAATTCAGTCGTCCATCGCACTGCATTAAACAACATATGTTGGATGTTTGTCTCTTCTTTCCTTCTCTCATTGGTTGTTTTTCTCTTTTCTCAATTGACGTTGACTTGCAGTTCATTTTGATGGACTGCTAACTCTACGGCCCTTTAGATTTTTATGACCCCATATAACAGGACCCTGTTTATCTCAAGCTGGAGTGTCCTCTTAAGATGACAACTCCACTGACCCTGCTGAAAATGGACAAAGAGGGCTGTCATTTATTGTGTCTTCATACTGTAGCACATGTCTCTGCATCACGGTGCAATCCTTAAGCTTTGAAGTTGTGGGTTTTGATACAACAGTTAAAACAGTTGAAAGATAGAGTTTTTCATTTAACGTTGAGTCAGACTTGCACTTTCAGTTGAGATTCATTAACAATATTTCAGTTGTAAAAGGGTTTCTAATGCTTTGGAAATATTTTACCAAATGCTCAGTTTAGTTTTCCAACTCTCTGGCCAGAAGCATAATGCAGTAATTCTGAAAAAAAAACGAACAAAATAATTAGTCAGAGCTCTTGTAACTTATCCAATATTGGACAATTGAATGATGTTCATAGTTAGTAGCTTTAAACACAATAGAAAGAGAAAAGCATGAGAGCAGTTGACATGAAATCATTCTAGTTGAAAGCTGAATTTACTGCATTACTCCAGTCTTCAGTGTCACATGATCCTTCCAAAATCATTC
>NW_015613295.1:0-792 GCF_001515605.1 Sinocyclocheilus anshuiensis
CAGCTGTAAAAAATAAGTTAATCAATTAATGAATTTGGTTCCATGCATGAAAAAAAAAAAAAGAAACTTCTGGACTGTTGTGGTGTTTATTATATACACTGAAATGGACCATCTATCAAAAATTAAAAATGATTTGTCAAAAGGGTGGTATGATAAAAATGTTTTAGAAAAGTCAAATTAAAAACACTAAAAATAAAATGATATGAGAATCATAACATTATAAATGTAAGTATGAAAGACAGATGTTCAGTTTTAGATCTGCAATTCTGAAATATCGGTCAATATATGTAATATCAGCCAGCATAATACCAATATGTTGTATATTCCTATGTTAAATAAAAAGCTCACTTACACTGGCCAATGACACACCAGAGCTCATTGCAGTTTTGATGATAATATCATCATTTGTGATAACCTTTTAAAAAGAAAATAGACGAGAGGCATTTAATTCATAAATAATTTATGAATAATTATAGATTCCTCTCTTAATTCAGTTAAAATTATAAAAATGGGAAATCTTACCTCTATATGCACTGGCTTCTGTTGAGTTAGTCTGAATACAAGACTAAAGGTGACATCAGCAGAATCAATGTCAACAACCATGTCTAATGTGGCTTGACTGGCTAAGATGCTGTACTTGGTAAGCGCCTCCAAAGTGAGAATGCTGTCCTGAAAATTTGAGGAAAGATAAATAGCAGCTGAGTACTTAGCCATCTTCAAGAAACGACTAAAAACACATCTGTTCCAACGTTTATTTGACCCTCTAACTCTAGCACTTTCTATTCTATTTTA
>NW_015613296.1:0-792 GCF_001515605.1 Sinocyclocheilus anshuiensis
TATAATTATGCATAATTAATTGTTATTATAATAGTAAGTACGTGTTACTTGTGTAACAAAGACACCTTAAAATAAAGTGTTACCGACTTCTGTTCAGATTACTTGGTCAGTTGTATGACATTTAGCACGTCTTCAACACATGTATGGGCTATACGCAATTATGAGATATGCAAGGAAAACAAGACCAATCACAATTGCAATTCAGTATGCAAATATGATTCCATCACTATTGGTTACACTGAACATTCACATCTATGTAAGAAAGTATATTTTCATCCTTTAATCCTATTTTTTAAATTACATTAAAATAGTACACATTAGGCTATAATTATCTACAGAATGGTTTGAATGCAGTTTGTAATGAATACATTAAAAAATACATTGAGGTTTACTAATCCTTAATAGAATGTTTGAGGAATATCAGTGTCTTTTAGAAATCTATGAAATGTCTTTCAGAAATATGACCAGTCATTACTTATTCCAGTGGTTTTCAACCATTTTGACTGCATCATCCATAAAAATATTCAGACTTTGTTGTTTATGATTTAAAACATAAGGATTAAAGATAAGGATGTAAAAAAGTGTTTTATATATTTCTATGATAAAATATTTTAGAGCTTAGCATTGATAGAAAAATGTCTTATAAAAACTTTTTTTTTATAAAAAAAAAAAATGGCCAGAAAATTTCATTAGTTTGCATGACTTTTCAGTTATAGAAAACACACTTTTCTTACCCAGTTTTTTTTTTCTTCAAATATATATTCATGTACTCTGGGTGTTTCAAAGAAAAAA
>NW_015613297.1:0-791 GCF_001515605.1 Sinocyclocheilus anshuiensis
TTTAAGGGGGTCTGAATACTTTCCGTACCCACTGTATATCTTATATGATGCTTATATTGATAAGAGCTTATTTTCTGCAATAATCCAAACGTCAACGGAAAAATCCTACTGGGTTTTCGTCAGGGGAACCAGGTTGATGCGAACGCCTAGTAAAATTACGTCATCACTGCAGGATTCCAGAGAAATATCAAAAGCCATTAATCAGCTTGTATTTAAGTAACATGACACTAAAAATAATGCAACACGTAATCTTGCTTAAAGAATGGTTGTATTCAAGCAAAAAGTTCGCATCTTTTTTCTCTGCCAGTGAAGTCGCAGTGGTACTTTTATCAATGATTAAAACGACAATGTTTGAGTTGGAACAAACAATGAAACAATGTGTGAAAACCTGCAGAGACTCATGAGAAAGCAAAATGAGTAGGACACAAAGACCAAAAATTCACCACAGAATAATGTGATGTATCAGCAGGTGGGGAATGAAACGAGGGCAGAAGGTGTGACTGATGGGCTGGAAATGGGCCGGACAGTGGCGGACTCACCTGTCCCAGGGTTGATGCTGGATGTAGCACTAGCTTCAGCTGAAGCAAGGGGTGGTTGAGAGGGAGGAGAGCCATTATCTGGGGTCAGAGAGCTCTCAGTGGAGTCGGGGTGAGTGGGGAGAGATTCAGGGATTGAGGTGGGGTTGGCTGAGGGTAGTGTGGGGATTAAATTAGAGGACGTAACAGAAGGCTGAGTGGAGTTAGTTGGAGCTGAGGTTGTGCTGGCACCAGCAGCTTGAGGGTAAAAAAAAA
>NW_015613298.1:0-792 GCF_001515605.1 Sinocyclocheilus anshuiensis
TCCAGCAGGAAGCATATTCTGATGCAGTGCTCTTATACGCTCATGCGCTAACGGGCCAATGCGAGGACAACAGCTGCCTGTTCATTACTGCCAGTCTCTAAATATGAAATGTGAAATCCTTCCAGTTCATTTATGAACCCTATATGAAAGACAAGGGCAGTTGTGTTCAGTGATGGTATGTTTTACAGTGTGGTCTAATTAGTATTGATAATCACTTTTTAATGTATATTTGGAATGAGAAACATTCTCTGCCTATATTTTATGCTTTTATGCAAGGTTTAATAATAATTACATTCAGTCAAACACAGAGTGCATACGACTTTACTTTTATTAGTCCCATCTGGATTTCATTTATAAATAATTTATAATTTATAATTAAATTTAAATGTAGTAATTAATTCACCATCATACAAAATGTATATTTTACAAATACTTATGATTATTAACGTAATTACCTTTGAAAAAATAAGCAAGACAATAGGTGAATGTTTTAATGAGCATATGTATTTTATACATACACAGTATCTTATGGTATCTTATTGGTAGTAAGTTAGCCCTTTTGATTTCACAATTACAACAGGCTAGATATCTTATAAAATAGATTAGTATGGAATATTTGTAAATACAGATAATTCTACCTGTTCAATTACATTTTCATTATTTTCACTCTGCTTAGGATAAACCAAGTGACTGATCCAAGGATTCAGTCGGCTGTAAGAGGATCAGACTGACTCAGATATAAGATGACCGCTTATCCAAAATGCAGGCATGGAATCCATATTTATTTGCAAC
>NW_015613299.1:0-784 GCF_001515605.1 Sinocyclocheilus anshuiensis
TATATGCATATGTGTGTGTGTGTGTGTGTGTGTGTGTGTGTGTGTTTTGGCATCTTTAAGCACAATACGTTATGTGTAGAAAGTGTAATAAAAGATGTTTTATCGAGTCTTAACATTCTTGACTTTTAGAAAATGGTATTTAACAAGGGAATCTACCAATAAGCTATATTTTTGAATTTTTCTGAAGAAAAAAAATCTCCACTCAAAATTTCCACCTACTGTACAGCTTAAGTTCAGTTGCTGCCTTAAATTTTAAAGTATAATCAATCTGACTGTAAAAAAAAATGAAGTTGAAATTGGTTAAATTATTTTGATGAGTTAAAGTAATGGGGAAAAAATAAATTTTGACATGATTTCTAGAGCCCTGGTAGTTGCCATGGTGTTTATATGAGGTTGCTATATGTTGTTGGTTTCTTATTGGTCCAGGTCAAAGAGCCCATCTCCTAATCTGTATGACATTCTGACCAACAGATATGCCTTAAAAACTAGGATTTGATTGCCTGTTTTATCATCTGTCATCAGGTGCAAATCATATCTGATGGTGGGTTAAATGTTCTTAATTTTACAATTTTCAACCAAATTTTAAAAATGAATTGCTTAAAAACTTTAAAAAAAATCAAACGAGTATTTTCAATATTGTCATTTATTTGAAAAACTTGGGGGATTACATTTTTTGTTGCAGTGTCCTTATATAATTGGCAAACTTCCCATTGCTTTGGCCAACTATCACAAACAAGCCTTACTTTACTGGTCACTTTTGTACAAACACAATTTTTCTCCTAGC
>NW_015613300.1:0-792 GCF_001515605.1 Sinocyclocheilus anshuiensis
TCATCCTAAAGTGATTTGATCAACACAGTCTCATGGCAGTTTGTAAATATTTACATTTTCGTGAACTGGTTGCAAAATTGTGCATGTTCATTTGCAAGTTTTTGTGCAAATCTGCTCACACCTCCTGAGGGTTAGGTTTAGGGGTGCACCTTCATGGTGAGGTTTTACCTACAAATCATATGCTTTCACACAAGTCAGATCATCCAAATGTATATGAAATCACACACTCGTACAGTACTCATGAACTCTGATGAGATGGGGTTTGATCTGATAGAGATATAGATGCAGAGGAGAGAGAAGGAGAGCCGGCACTAATGATGCTCAGTACAGCTTTCATTTCAATTTTAAAAAAGTGAGTTAAAATGAAATTAGACCAAATGTCACTCCTTTCTTCAGCTGTGTCTGTCTCTAACCCACATTTCTCTTCGTCTCCACTCTTATCTTCATACCGTCCCAACATTCAGCGCTGTGTCTCACAGATATTTTTAACACTGGAAACAGACTTCCTCTCCTCAAACTGCTGACCCAACTCTCACCCCCCTCTCTCTCACATATGGGTCTTGGCTGAGGACACACTCTTCTGTCCAGGCTTTGGACGCCGTCTGTTCCAGACATTACTGTGACAATCTCTCACACATGCCTGTGTGTCCGATGGGTGTGTCTGATTCTGCTGCTGGGACAACAGATACAATCACCGAATTAAGCTTTACTGGATGCTCTATATGCATATCAACTGTGATTCATTAATTCGTTCGTTCGTTCGTTCGTTCGTTCATTCATTCATTCATTCAT
>NW_015613301.1:0-792 GCF_001515605.1 Sinocyclocheilus anshuiensis
TTATGATCAAACCTCCAAACATTTGATATCTCTGAAAAGCCCTGAGTGTGCTCTGTACAGGACATCCAGACTGAAAACTGGTAGTAGTAGGGTCTCAGAGAAATTCACTGAAATATAATATCCTCTACAGAGGACAGAAGTCAATGCCTGGGTCCCAGGAGGATATGGGTCCGCTCTCAAGGAAACTGCTGAAGCCCATAATTACGAGATGACCAGCACAGTTCATTGTGGTTGTTGTGGTGAGTAAAAATGACAGTCCAGACTAAGGGAGAGTTGACCAGGAAACACTTGAGGTGCTAAGAATGGCTTTAAGTTGCATTCAGTCACTGTTTTGCAAAGCTGTGTTTAATGCTATGAAACTGGCTCCTTGATTTTGTTTTGTATGTGATGGCATCAGATGGTAAAACCACGACATATGATAAATACGTTTGATAGCTATAATATAGATAGACTACATGGCTCGGTGTACCATACTGTTTACTTCCGTATCACATCGCAGTATCGATATTTTTAACCCCCAAAGTATGTTTTTTAGTCATTTATTTCATATAGGAATCCATAAGCTCAGAATTATGCCGATTATGTAACAATTATGTAGGCCTAACCTAATATAAGAATGTAGTGTGTCAGATGTAAACGAAAATTAAAAATTAATTAAAAAAAAAATCCAGAATATCATTAAACTATGAAATATATAGCATTGCCGTATAGCTTTGAACACCACTGAGTGTAAAATTAAAATTAATACCCGTGCGATAAAATTAAAATTAATATCCGTGCTTCAGACAGATA
>NW_015613302.1:0-792 GCF_001515605.1 Sinocyclocheilus anshuiensis
GTCAGCGAGCCCGAGACACCAACAGGGCTCGTCCAGGAACCAGAGTCGGATACCACCAAAGCCTTGGAGGCTAAGCATGCTGATCAGTCCACTCTAGAGCCAGGAGTGGACATGAACCTCATAGATCTGTGGCCCGCAGATCAAGTTCCTACCCACGTACCCACCCTCAAACCTTTGTTTTCTTCCGTCCGGATTGTTAGAGGCTCTGGTCCCGTCCAGAGACCTTCCTCCTCCGATGTCCTTGTTGTATTTCCTGTTCCTATCTCCTCCGCTGGTTTCAGCCAGTCTCCTGGATTCGTCGGTCCCACTGGTGTCATCCAGCTCCTCGGTTCTGCCTTCGCCGCTAGCTCCGTGTGGCTCGTCAGCCTCGCCTCAAGCTTCCCCTCCACCAGCTTGCTATTGAGCCGAGTCCCCAGCTGCACTTCGGCCATCCAGGCCCATGTCTCCACCTTGGTCTGTCAGCCCGCCGACTCCGCTCCGGCTCTGCATTCCTTCGTCTCCACCAATGCCCATCTGCCCTAGGACTCCTCAGGCCTCCCTTGTACATCCGGACAAACCTCGGTCGGTCATCGCTCAGCTTCCGCCACGGACTTCCGGGTCTCCGGCTGTGCCTCGACCCTCCACCCCTTCGGCTTCACCTGGCTCCTCCCTTCCTCTGGTTTCCCCGTCGTCCTCACTCGCTCCATCGTCGCCCCGATCAGCTGAATCCCCAGCTCCGCCTCAGTCACGCGAGCCAGCCGCTCCACTTTGGGCTTCCAGGCCTTCGATGTCGCCCTGGTCCGTCGGCCTCTC
>NW_015613303.1:0-792 GCF_001515605.1 Sinocyclocheilus anshuiensis
TTTGTAAATGTGTTGCTAGCTTAATTCTCTATCAATAAACCCAACGACCCCAGAATTGTTGAAATATGGTGGTTCTTTTGTGTGCAATGCAAGAAGAAATTTCAGGTGGCGTTTGATTTTTAGTTATTTTCTGTACACCACCACATATGAGCGTTAAATATGTATTTCTAATATTTCTGCTGAAATCATGCTGAAACTGATCATTTTCAAACTTTGTTTTCTAACAGAAATAGGGATATATTTCTCTATTAAACTAGCTACTTTAAATAAGAAAAATTAAATTAACCACTCTTTTTGTGATATTGCGGACGTTACAAGAACTGTATGTTATTTAGTTAAAAACATTATCGAGAGGTGAAATACTTTTTATTTTGTTGCATTAGGAATTAGAAATGCATTTCAGTTTGCATTTTGATTTTATGTGTATTTTTGCATATGCCATTTTAATGCATTAATAATAGTATTTTTTTTATTATGATTTTTTAAGTACTTTTTAGTAATCTTGAGGCCCCCTTGGTTGAGAAGAATTGCGCAAACAACTGAAAAAGTCACTGAAGTTCATTAGCTTGCTTTCTGGCACACCTAGTGTAATTGAGAGACATGGGCAGCACTGTAATGCTCTTGAAGTCTCACTGATCCATTAATGTAAAGATTGAAAAGCAATAGTTTGTTTGCAGTGTACTTCATAAAATGTGAGAATGTGGCCGGTTTTAAGATGGACTGACCACTTGGTGTCACTAGAGCACTTCTTACAGTTTTTCTCAATTGCTTTGGCACATTTTTCAAAACAAT
>NW_015613304.1:0-792 GCF_001515605.1 Sinocyclocheilus anshuiensis
CTTGAGGGTGAGTAAATGATGACAGAATTTCCATTTTTGGGTGAATTATCCCTTTTGATTAAAGAGTGACAGCATTAGTGATGTTTGATGTGGGTGAAGCTTTGTGTTTGTTGAAGCAGGACTGCTATAATAAGCAGACACCTCATCTACAGACCTGTCATGTATTTGTGCAATTTACAAGCGTTCTCATGCGTGGCTCTCCTTCTGTCTCTACCTCTTTCCTATCGTCTTATTTCTCTCCCCCTCTCTATCATGTCCTGCCTGTCTACTTCAGCCTTCATCTGTCACTTTCTCCTCACGTTCATCATATTCCCTTTTGTTGCCCTCCAGATCCTTTGGCCACCTTTCTCCATGGAAACGTCTTTATGTCTTACACCTCTCCAGCCTTCTCACTCACACACATCCCCCGTTCCCTTTTTCTGTTTCCCCTGGCTAAATACCTATCAACACCCAGCACAAAAACAAAAATGCAAAACGATTTGCAGTCAAAACATATATGCAAATATTAAAACAAATGTAAACAATTATTTGTTAGAATTAAGTGACAAACAAATACTTTCTGATGGAATAGGTGGTGCTGAACAGTACAACAGATGATGCACACATCTGTCAGAATAAGGATGTCAATACAGAGTTTAATTTAATTATTAACTTGACTTAACTAGATAAGTCTAATGCATTTGCCTAATTTTCATAAATTATTTCAATGTATTATGTGTAATGTGTGTATATCTATCTATCTATATATCTATATCTATATTGACTATATATCTATATATATATATATATATA
>NW_015613305.1:0-792 GCF_001515605.1 Sinocyclocheilus anshuiensis
ATAGAGGTGGAGTCAGTATAGAGAGGCAGTTCAGCCATCTTTACTCCAGATCGAGCCTCCGCTATCAGCTGCCTGGCTCTCTCTCGCAGCTGCCTGCGCCGTTCTTCATCACGCTCCTGACACACACACACACACAGAAGCAGAGGGAGAGGGGGGTTATTGAACGGGTGCCATCTCAAGTAATTGACAGAAATGCCATTTTCACTCTTCTCTCTCCCATCAGATCAGACTGATAGCAGCTTTTTTTAACAGTAAGGATGGAGGGTCTCTGGCACAGAGGGAGAGAGCGAGAGATTCACTGCATGGTTTATTTGTCATTGATTCTGTATAGGTCCAGACATAATAAACCTGAGATATTTGCTGGTGTGTCATTTTTTTTTAGTGTTTTGTGTGCATCAACAAGAGGTAGAGACAGAAATGTATGCATCAACTACTTAAACATGAATAGACAGATGAGGAAACAGTGACTGGGAAATGTCACTTGATCCAAACTTGAATTACATTTAATTGCAACATCTAATCACTAGACCAAGCGCCTGACATGTAAAACATTTTTAATAAAAAATACTGCTAATTAATAACACATTATTGAAATTAGACCTGTAGTTAGTAACTATTATTTTGAGAAACACTGATTAATTGAACTATGTTGGTAATGACAGAATTAGTGACCACAGTTGGGTAACAATGCTTTTGAGAAAATGCATAATACTGGATGGTTATTATAACCTAACAATTTTATGTAATATTCACAAAGTTGTAGTACCACTACCACACATTAGAATTAAAGAC
>NW_015613306.1:0-793 GCF_001515605.1 Sinocyclocheilus anshuiensis
AAAAAAAAAACTCTCTCACTTTCATCGTTGCAGGAATCCAATTCCCCTCCTACGGAACGCAAAGCCGTAACAAAAGCAAATAATGAACAGCTTCTACTTCTTTCTTGTCACCATTGCTAGACAAATGTATATGGATCAGCCCAGAGACGAAAAATGCGTCCTTTTGAAGGTTTTCAACGCAAGGCTATTGTAATTTGTCCCACGGATGAGGATTTAAAAGAGCGAACATTAAAGCGAACTGATGAGGAAGGGAAGGATGTTCCCGATCATGCTGTGTTAGAAATGAAAGGTAGGAATGCCATGGATAACCAAAACAAATGTTCAAAACTACACACCAGATCTGCTTTTGCTGTTTTTATTTTGTTTGTTTCTTTATTTTAAGACTTGGAAGAACCCACCCGTCCCTCCTTCTGTTAAACCTTTTTGCCAGATAAAAGAGCTCCTCTCACCTTTTTTTCATCTCTCCCTGCCCTGTTAACCACATTTTCTTGCATTGTCTCTCATGCCATTCCTCACCACTGCAAACCAGCTCAGATAATCAGGATTGAGGATAAGGATTGCTGCAATTGGCTCTGGCTCTCTAATAATCTTCAGCAACTGAGCAGTTTGTATTGGCTGTATTATTAAATGTTGAATAAATTATTGGACAGCTGTCCTCAGCTAGGTACTACTTAATTTGCAGGGACACCTTTTATCATAACACTCTTTTTCTGGCAACTGTTTTTAGTTTAATATTCGTTCCCTATGACCCCCCCTACATTGTCCTCATATTCCTACTCTGGGACAAGTGTTT
>NW_015613307.1:0-793 GCF_001515605.1 Sinocyclocheilus anshuiensis
AAAAAAAAAACATTTCTGATCAGTTGTAAGCCTTGACATTTTTGATAGGTTGTTTTTAAATGTATAGCCCAAATATGTGAGATTTGTCAATGACAAAATACCTTCATTTTCTTTTAATAGTTCATCCATTTTGATCTTTGTGTCCTCCAGCTTTTTTGTTTGTGCTAAAATAATGAACAATCATTAACGTTTCAGTGCATACATGGACAATGATTTACTTTTGAACAATCCACATTCTATTGCACTGGAAAAAAAATGTATGGTAGGACTTATTAATCTGTGTATAGGAAACCAGTTACTTTTTAATACTCCATTAAAGTTCTCTGTTCTTAAAAAAAAAAACATTTGTAAAAAATTCCACATTACCTGTATTTTCTGTTCTTAGTCGCTCCATTTCATTCTCCATGGATTCCATCCTTGTTTCCATGATCTTTATTTTCCCCAGTTCTTCAAGGATGTTTATGTTTGGTAAAAATAAATCATCTGCTGGTATAGCCCACACATTGAGCATTAAAACTGTTATAAAAATCAACATTATTTACTGTTCTGTCTGTTACTAATGTTGTATCAACTGAGTAACACTCTTTGTCTTAAAGACCACAAGTTGCGTAATTGTTTAAACAGATCAACAGACTCTGGACTGCAAAAACTACATTTTGAAGCAATAATTGGTGTAAGCCATGCACATGGAAGTGACAGCTGACAAAACACTGTGATAATGCTGGATTATCCCAAATAAATAGAAAAAGATGACTTAAAGGTCCCATATTGTCAAAACTGAAATTTCCTGGCT
>NW_015613308.1:0-791 GCF_001515605.1 Sinocyclocheilus anshuiensis
AAAGGAAAACTTGAAATCGCATCATATGACCCCTTTAAAGAAATTTGCTTCATTAAATCCATTATTATAATCTGATCACACCAAGCGGTCTAATGATCAACCACACGCAAAGACGTGTTGTCAGATTAACGTTGAAACCCCAGCTCAAAATCCTAGTCCTAATCCAGATCGAGTTTGTGGATTATTTTTGCAGGGATTTCGGGCAGCACAAGGTAATCTAATGGGAGTGTTGGAATGGGAACCTACACCTAGATTTTACCTCTCACTTTCATCAGTCATTGTTGTTGGTTGGCATGGATTGGGATCCATATTTGGAACCTGCTATACAATATTAATGTTATCCAGCTGGTGGTGTATTTACAGCCAGATGTTGTTTCTACTTGACAAGGAGGAAAATATCACTTAGCCAGCAACACATTCAGTGTTTTTATAACAATGTTTCATAAATTGTTATGCACAGACCATCAAGGTTAAATATCCTTAGTTTATTTTGGCCATTTTATTGCTAAATTTGGTGTAGAATCCATTTTCTCTAGTAAATTTCACAAATCAATTACAAAAATAGCACGTAACACATTGAACTAAATGTGGGAGACTGAAATAGTATTTCCTTTTTCAATAATCTTTGAAAATCATTTTTAAACTATAGTGTTGTTCCAAAACCTAGTGAGCTGCCTTGCTGCCTACAGCCTACTGAATCACAGAACCTAGTGATACCATGTAGACAGAGAAGAGAAGTGGTCCACGAACTGAGCCCTGAGGCAACCCAGTAGCTAGATGTTGCGACTTGG
>NW_015613309.1:0-793 GCF_001515605.1 Sinocyclocheilus anshuiensis
AAAAAACGAAGGAATGCCAAGTCCATTTTAACCTTTAACACCACTACTTTTACTGGATGAAGACACCTGGGAAGATTTCAGGGTTTAGACGAAATACTGGAAAAAAATGATTCAGGAAATGTCATTATATCCCACAGGTAAATATATCTATTTATTAAAAAAAATAATAAAATAAAATAATAGTATCACAACATGTGTCTGTTCATCTCATATTTCAGATTTATGTTTTCTATTAAAATGAATGCAACAGTTACAAGTTAAGTTATATTAATATAGTCAGGTATTTATGCAATTTACAGAATGTACATTTCTTACAAAGCAGTAATTTTGACTTGTAAAAACATCCAAAATGGTGTGTACAGATTTGCATTGGAAGTTTATGAGGCAATGTTCTGGTAAAGGTAAGTTAGGCCTACTGGAAGCTTGTTAAAAGAGGTAATTGCAGCCTTTAATCTCACAATTCTGACAATTTCTTGCAATTTTTAAGTTTGCGGTGTTAAGATTGTTGTTGCTAACATACAGCCAATCGCGAGCCTCATATTCATGTGCTTAGGAAAGTCACAGAAACACCGCACTTTGTATGAACAGTCTTTTCAGCGTTTGAGGGGGAAAATGTCAAATGGTGACGGAAAACGTGTAAATTGGAGTGGTCCTACCTTTATAGTCCACTGAAAAGTCCATTCAGGAAAATCTTGATAGTACAGTTTTGATTTGCAAGGCTAGCCGTTATGTAAACACATGCTGGATTCTCCAATCACTGGCACAGTTTAGAATGACCCAGGGTTAACTGTTT
>NW_015613310.1:0-793 GCF_001515605.1 Sinocyclocheilus anshuiensis
ATTCAGTAGGCCTACCGGGGAAAAAGTGCCAAAAATACCTGATGAAGCTACCTGTTAGCCATTTGCATTTTCATTCATCTCAATGGTAGTTGGTTGGCTGAAGCAGCATGCCCTTGCCATCTGTGCTCACTCATTATCTAGATTTTGTACACAATAAAATGTTTAATTTGTTGTAAATGCATGGAAACCAGTGATCAATATTCTTAAAATTTTCTCATGAATGACATTAGGGTGAGTACATAATGACTGGGTTTTCATATTTGGATGAACTATCCTTAAAGTAAGGTTAAGTTAGGTATATTGTGAAATTCACATGCCAAATTGATGTCCTTGTTTTAAAGCTGCAACCTTCCAATGCCATTAGAAGTTGAAATGCTAATGAATGCCCTTTAAATGCAGCAGTGACCTTAATGGAACAACCAATTTGTCAGCATCACAGTTTATTTATACATCGCTGATTTTATATTTACCTCACAGCATATGAGCTCTGAAAGGTCAAAACTTCAAGTCATGTTGTATAGGATATGGGCAGCAGTGGCACAGGGGCAGCTGGGAAATGAAATAAAGGCCTGATTGTGAAAGCCAGTTGTTTGTCCAATTTGAAGTGCATTAGGGGTTCAGGCCAAGCACTTACCCTGCAAACATGTCCCTGTGGGGCCCATGCTGGGTTTTTATGGGCACAGAGGGCTAAGGCCAGCCCACACCAAACCTAAACGATTTATCCTACAATGGCCCAGTGGGGTCCAGGCCGTTCGGGCCCAGATCAACTTTTGTATCCTTTGGGCCCATGCAG
>NW_015613311.1:0-793 GCF_001515605.1 Sinocyclocheilus anshuiensis
AAAAAAATGTAATAATTACATGAATTAGATGACAGCTATAGAATGCATAATATTAAATTCAAGTAAAGTGTCTACTTTAATGTTTCTAATAACTTTTGTGAAAATAAAATTCTAAATAAATATGCATGAAATAATGTTCCTTTGTCATTCAGCGTAACAGATATATTTATGTAAAAATGATACAACATACTTAAAACATATAAAAGAACAAGTGATTGTTCTAAATTTGACTATATATTAAATTATTAAAAAATTGGGTAACAAATGGGTGAAATCTAGTGGTTTGAAGGATAGTGGCAAATATGTAAAATTACAGTTAATTCGTTTTTGGGGTCTGCACTGTGGTCCTTAGAATCTTTTAATGTCTAATGATTCTGGGTCTGAATATGGATGGACATTGAAGCCTTTATATTTTATGTTCATTTGTGGTATCTAAACTTCAATGCCCCAATCAAAGCGTTTTGTTTTGTTTTTATTTTGCCATTTTACCAAAGCTATGTGGAGACAATCTACCATAAACATCACAACAACTCCATGATCATAACTGACAGCAATCATTCAAATAAGCTTGAGACGAGACAGATCGATGCTTTGTGTTTTGATTTTGACAGCTTCACCAAAGCTCTGTGTAACAAAATCAAACAGCCAAATAAACATGACAACAAGCCTCGAAGCAAATCTGAGTGACAGCCATGTGTTTGGATGTCTTATCTACCTTCATCCTCTCTCGGCACTGGGATGGGGTCCTTTCGTAACCCAGCTCTGACAGCGCTCTGGACACCCGCTCGTACAT
>NW_015613312.1:0-793 GCF_001515605.1 Sinocyclocheilus anshuiensis
TTTGGATGGTGTGAAATCTGTAGATATGGTTCTTATTAGTGAGGACAATGAAATCTTCAATTTTTTATTCTTTTTATTTAGTCTGGTGATACACTCAGTTATTCTATCTTAATTCCTTCTGATCTTAATCTTAATTTTGCCCCTGTGGCAAATAAATTGCTTATAGTCTACGGTGTAGATATAGAGTTGCATTATTCTTTAGTGTTTTGGGTGGAATTCGATAATATTATAAATGTTCCATTGCGGTTTATACGTTTAAATCATCTGGTTGTTCCATTCCAAAGTTACTCATATTTCTTGTGCTAACAATGCAATCAAGTGAAGCTCGCACAACTCTCATTACCAACCTTGCAAAGCACAAATGCAATCCTCGAGGTCAGGATGCTATTCTTCAGCAAATCTCGCTTTATAGTTTGTGAAATCAACCGGTGCCACAATGAATACGCTTTTCATTTTGATGCCGTTCTTATATATCACTTTTGGGTCAGCAAACACTCCCATACTGAAAACTTACACACACAGAGACTTGTGTATGTAAAGCTCACCCTCTCTCCTCCATCACCCTTTTTGCCCTCAGTTGTTCTCCAGAAAGAACTCCATCTGCGCTCTATGCTTGTCAATGTGAGAGAGGGACAGAAGTGGGCAAGTATTCCACACCTACACAACGACTTGCGTAAGAAACTACTGACGGCCTCAGGTCTTCACGTCTGGGGCGCATTTTTTAAAGACTTACTGTGTCTATTAAGGTTTTTTTGTACATTGAATGTCAAAATACTATATCTTATATAGAATG
>NW_015613313.1:0-793 GCF_001515605.1 Sinocyclocheilus anshuiensis
ACATACTGAAAGGTTTTGTTCTCTTTAGCATCCAAAATATATTCAACTGGTTCTATTACATTAAAGTTTGCCTTATAATACTGCTTACGTTGATATGCAGAACTCAAAGTCCCACCCTTAGCTATGGCTTTATTTATAGGATTCCCTGTGCATAAAGCAGTGGTTATTTCCTCTATGACATCTCTGTCAACCTGAAGGTTGTGCTTCTGAAAAATATCAACTAGAACACCATCAGTGTGGGAACTTGAGAGAGAGCTAGTTAAGTGGTTAAGCTCAGACAAAAAATCACTGATTGCTGTGCTTGGTACATGAGTAAAATGTTCTAACTTTAACAGAGCTGCTGCGAAAGTGTGTTCTATTACATTTGGAAGGTCTTTTGGGGCATCTACACTGGAATCTGGTTGTGCATCCAAGTATACCTCACCTATATCATCGTTTGAAGTATTTTCAGCTGAATTCAGGGAAACAAAAGTGGTAGATGTCACAATGCCTGGTTTAAAATCTGTTAATGAATAGGAATTGTGTGTTCTGCTCTTGTGGGATTTAAATGTTCCGTAGATATTTGTTTGAAAGTTGCAACCTAAAAACATGCAAGTTACAACCTCATTTTTCTTCAGGTGTGCATTAATGTGAACCCAGTAATCCCTTTCAGAGACAAGATCCTGACAAAGACATAAATGGCAGCTAAATATACAGCTATCTGTTTGATGAGAGGTTTCAGCCACATGGAATCTATTCAAATGAATTAAAAGTGCATTCCATGTTCTAAAAGTGCACGGGCAGGTTACATATG
>NW_015613314.1:0-793 GCF_001515605.1 Sinocyclocheilus anshuiensis
CTTCTGTAAATCATGGTAAAAATGTATGATAGTCATTATTTTTGGCGCAGAAAAAAATCAAATTAAACAAGACGCTGTAACACGGTTATGGACTTTTAGTTGTGTTTTCCATGTTCCTGTTCTCCTGCCTTGTTTTGTTCCTTTGACCTAGTTTCCCATGTGTCTTGATATGCTCATTCGTTTCCACCGGTGTTTATTAATGATCTCGTTTGTCACTGTTCATTTAAGCCCTGGGTTCTCCTCGTCCTGTATTGGTTATGTTAGATGTTGGTTGTGCTGCGGATGCCCTGTGTTTCTCTAGTGTTTTCTCCAGTGGATATATTAAAAAGACCTTTTGTTTTCTACTTCTTTGTTGTGTGCTGCTTAAAGCACCAACGCATTACAGACGCATTCTAATGTACAACAACAACAACAAAAAAGATTTAAAGTTGAATTAAACTTTTATGATTTTGATGCTTGACCAATGTATGTGGGGTAGCTCACCAAATGTTTATTGACTTCAATCACTGTATCTTCATACATTTTTGTCACTAACCAAGTCATTCAGAGATCCTGTATTTGAGTCTTGTTAGCTATAGACTATTGACTGCTGGAATAAAGTCGCACTATATTTTAAAAAGTTAGGTTGTGGAGAAACACTGAAGAAATTAGCAGAACCGTTTGCTGACCTTTTAGTCATCCAGATGTAATAACTACCATACATACATTCATGCATACTCTATACAGCTAGGTTCGTCAACCGTAACTACTTTCAGGACAGCCAGGAACCTTGGAGTTGTGATCGATGATCAGT
>NW_015613315.1:0-793 GCF_001515605.1 Sinocyclocheilus anshuiensis
ATAGTAAAACCTGAAATTAACTACATGTGAAGAGCAGCCAATGGTTACAAAGAGTAAAATGGGTTATTAAACATATTAAATAACATCTAATGAGAGTTAAAGGAATTTAATCTCAATTCACAACATTTGTAGCATAAAAAAAACCAAGGTTGCAGAGATTAATTTACAATGGTAGTGAATGAGGCCATTTTTTTTGAGGTCTTGGCAGAAATGTGAAGCTTAAAATGTTATAAAAGCACGTTACAATGAATTATTCTTTTAAGACTTGTGTATTTTATGGCTGCAAACCGGTTAAACCGGTTTTTACAGTCGTTTTAGTGTTTATAGTGTTCCATGTAATGCCAACGAAGTTGTAAAACTGGATAAAAGTTTACAAAAAAAAGGTTAGTAGGTGATTTTTTTTCACATTAAAATCATGTTGACATGCATATTGTCAGAAATTTCAAGTTCAGTACAAGTTCATCCCAATCAACATTTGTAGCATAAAACATCAAGGTTAAAGTGGTGTACTTACAATAGAAGTGAATGGGGACAATTTCTGGAGGACTTAAAGGCAGAAAAGTGAAGCTTATAATTTTATAATAGCACTTCAATTAATTTTCCTGTTCAAACATGTGTATGTTTGAGCTGTAAACCTGTTTAAATCATAATTCTTAAATCATTTTGTGGTTTTAGGGTTTATGGCGTTTCTATGTCAAGGCAATGAAGTTGTAAAACAAGTTTGCAAAAAATATTAGTAAGTGATTTTGTTCACATTAAAATCATTTTTGAGCTGTAAACCTGTTTAAATCAT
>NW_015613316.1:0-793 GCF_001515605.1 Sinocyclocheilus anshuiensis
ACTTGCAGCTACGAGCACTGGAGCCTGAGCAAGACAAGACAGGACAGGTAAACAATCACGACTAAGGCAGTCAGAACAATGGTATTAACCACAACAGTCTGACAAAAGACAGCAAAACACGGGGAGCTATAAGGAGAAGATTACGAGACAAACAAGAATGCAGTGTGAGAGAAGATGAGCAGGGGGGGGCGGAGACACAACCATCCACGAACACAGAGACAGGAAAAACACAGGTGATCAGACCCGAGACCCGACAGTCTTGGTATTTTATGTCAGTGGATTAATGTATGAACTGTCTGCTTATCCAGCTTCCATCTATGCCTATAATTATGAACTGTCAGCCCAGTCTGTCATAACCAAGAAGACTGACACAGAACTTCCTATGTTCCCTTCATTGGCCCTTGGGGCCATAATTCGTCTGTCGCATGTGTCTCAGTGTTCCCTATGTCCCAGTCCCAGCCGTGGTCTTCAGCTCCTCCTGTCCCACCGTGGTGGTCTTCGGTTCTGCTCTGGTGGTCTCCAGCTCCGCCTGCTCCCCCGTGGTGGTCTTCTGTCCTGCCCTGGTGGTCTGCCGGCTCCGCCCTGGCTCTCTGCTCTGCCGGATCCGCCCTGGTTCCCTGCTCTGCCGGCTCTGCCTCAGTCCCCTGTCCCTCCACTTCTACATGGACCTGGCCCTCCATCCCTCCCCCTGTTCCCCTCCTGGATTGTATGTTAGGAGCATCTGGAAGCCGCTCCTTGTGGGGGGACTCTGTCACGAATCCTGTCCATGGACTTCTGTCCGCTTGCCACCAGA
>NW_015613317.1:0-777 GCF_001515605.1 Sinocyclocheilus anshuiensis
ATTTTCATTTCTGATCTGCTCTTTCAGCCTCTTTGAACATTAAAGCGTTGATTACACATAGCTAAGAATAAAATTTTGTACATCAAATATTAAAACAGCCATAAAATAGTAAGCAGTTTTTGTTAATTATGTTCTTTCATTTCAGTTGCAGTTAAGCTACAGTATAATGCCCAATCATATGTAATTTATTATTATTTTTTTATTCTAATGATTAATATACTGTGTTTCATATCTTTTGCAGCTTTTGTAAAAAAAAAAAAAACCTCCTCAATTCTCAAAAACCACGTTTGATGTTCAGTGGAATCAGAACACTGCTCTCTAACCCAGATTTTAATTTGAAGGACCGTGCAAGTGTATCTTTGATGTTTTATTCACCTGCCCTGCTCTTTAGATCTCATTAATACTTAAAATGGAACTACAGAGAAAAAAGGATTGAGAAAAAAGAGCTGATGTGAGCAAATGTGACTTTAGTGCACACCGTAGGTTTTTCAAAACACCAATGCTTTATTAATCACTCAAATGGATACTGAGGATTTAGAATGCATTGCATTCTAAATTTGAATATTTTTAATGTCTGGCAATTTAAGACAATTTGACTTGCCCACAATATAAATCCTCATTGCACTAGAAAGATTTGGTTTGCTGGTCTACGTGGTATCCGTGCCTGACAAGTAGGTTTAGTTGATCAGTTATCCAGATTACACACACATTTTCCATTACATACATACAGTACGCACACACACAGACACACACACACACACACACACACACACAGAC
>NW_015613318.1:0-793 GCF_001515605.1 Sinocyclocheilus anshuiensis
AGAGGAAATGAGCTGGATTTCCCTACAGCTGTGGACAGTGTTCAGCCAATCAACAGAAATGTCACATGACACTGGATCCTCTGTGAGAGCTTGATGAAGAAAAATCAGCCATGTAAACGGAACCCTGATTATATTGTGCAGAGCGAGAGTCTGGTCATTCAAAATAGCAGCAGATTTGAGATTATCAGCCATTTATTGCCTGTAATTTCTCGTTTCCTTCCTGCCTGCTGTAATAAGGAACCTGTCAATAAAGCCACACATGCAGTGACCTGGGTTTATTAAATAAGAGCAATGCTAGTGCTCAGAATGAGGTTTGTTGGGACTTTTGTTGTGGTATGAAGACTTTACTAATGTGAAATCAACATGAAATCACTCTTTCCACAAAAACCTGTTGATCAAATGGTTAGTGAATGTTTATCTTCAAACTTAAGATGTTGAACTACATATTATGAGATGTTTTCTTTTCTATTTGTTTTATATTATGTTTGCAACCTTGATTATCATGGTTTTGTTATTTATAATGTTACGAGTCTGTAGTATATTTAGCTGTCCACTAAAAGACAATGAAGCACTGGTTCATTCTTCAGAATTCTTTTATATTCATTAGTGGAAAAATATAATTTAGAGGCATGAAAATAACAATAGAAGCATGGGCACAAATAAAATCCTGCACAGCTAAGCAGCATAATACATGTCAAGTATATGTCTGTGAGCATTATATTTCAATATTTTGTTGCTGCACATATTAATACACATTTCTCACCAGTTTCACAATTTGGATTCTTTTTTTTTT
>NW_015613319.1:0-793 GCF_001515605.1 Sinocyclocheilus anshuiensis
AGCAAAAAAAAAAAAAAAAAAAGTGAAATATGTGTAGGGACTGGGACTCCAATAAATTGATGTAAGGAATCAAATGAATTTGTGCAGGTATTCCAAATTAATTTGTGCAATGACTCAAATGAATCGATGAAAGGAATCAAATAAATTTTTGCAGTGATTCAAAATGTATTTGTACTGTACAGGGACTCAAATGAATCTATGCAAGGAATCAAATGAATCCTCGCATGGAATCAAATTAATTTTTGCAGGCACTCAAAGGAATCGGTGGAAGAAATCAAATGAATCAGTGCCAGGATTCAAAATTAATTTATGCAGGGACTCAAATGAATCAAATAGGGAATCAAATGTATCGGGCAGGGATTTGAATTTACTTTGTGCAGGGAATCAAATTAATTGGTGCATGGATTCAAATTTATTTTTGCAGGGGCTCAAGTGAATTGGTGCAGGAACTCAAATGAATTAGTACAGGGGGAAAAATGAATTTGTGCATATATTCAAATGAACTGAATGACACTTTTGCAGGAACTGTCTGTATGGGTGATTCACCAAAATCACTTTTTATTCAAAAGTCAACTGGGTTTAAACTCGCGTTACTTATTTAAAAGAGTACACTGTAGATTAATGTGTATGTGTGATCCATATGTGTGATCGTAGCTGTTTTTAATGCTACATTATAAGGAACACATTTAAAAGAGAATGAAGGTAGAACAACAAGGATCTGATCATGTTTAATGTGATACAATGTGTTTGAGAAGACTAGGGAAGTGACTGAAAAGGTCTCAAGGGTCAAAGG
>NW_015613320.1:0-793 GCF_001515605.1 Sinocyclocheilus anshuiensis
GGGTGAGCGTGTGGCTGGAGTACTCGGGGACGGGGGGAATGTGGCACTTTCTGCTGGGGTTGGATGGAAGGGTGTGGAAGTTTGGGCCGAGGGGCAGGGGCATCTGTGGAGGAGGCATCTTCTCCTCGGAGGAGCTCTTCATTCCACCTGAAGGGAGGCAGAGAGGCAGGTGAGCTCATGAATGTGGGAATACAGTCCTCTTAGAACCACCCTAATTTAGTTTCTTATCATTACCGAACCATAAGAACACCTCAAGTTTCATGCTCTAAGGCAGAGGTGTCCAATCCAGAGTTTAGCTACAACCAGCTTCCAGTTTCTAATAATCCTAAAAAACTTAATTAGCCGAGTCAGCTGTGTTTAATATGAGTTGGAGCTAAATTCTCCAGGAACAGGTTTGGACACCTCCGCTCTATGGTAATATGAATGTGGCGATCTGTTGTTTATATCCTCACCTGGTCGGTTTGAGTCAGCATCCTTCTCAAAGTCAGACTGTACACAAGAAAGAAAGAGGAGAAGTTTGAGTTCTAAATACCGTCGTTAGCTTTTAAAGTGCATGAGAATACTTGCATGTACACTCACCACAAGCTGTGTGTGGCCGTTCTGCAGGGAGTTGCCGGAATCACCGTTCCCGTCGTCTTTGCGGTCCACAACACGGCACTTCACCGCCTCCTGGACCTGAAACACGCACATTTATGAGCTCTGGCACACTCAAAGACACGTTAAACGCACACGTGCTTTGATTGTGAGCGTACTGACCTCTCTGCGCAGGATGCAGTGCACCATGACAATGATG
>NW_015613321.1:0-792 GCF_001515605.1 Sinocyclocheilus anshuiensis
CTCTCTCTCTCTCTCTCTCTCTCTCTCTCCCTCTCTCTGTGAATGGTTTTCCTCTCTCAGACTCCCTCACATGTCTTTTCCTCTCGGTCTGTCCTCTCTCTCACATCCCACGCTTTCCTTTCCTCCCACTGGTTTTACACAAACAGAAGAAGCTGCTGAGCTCGCATCTCACTCACACAACACATACTGCTTGAAAATAATAATACGCAGTATGCAAATGCGTATGCATGGACAACCCAGACGAATGTCTGAATTTGCCAAGGATACAACTGCATGGAATACTGCATCCCACAATGCATTGCGCTCGATTTGACTTTCCATTCCCAGTGCAGTGAATGAAGCGCAAGTGATATCGGTCACATTTTTTGCTTCCTGCGTCTTACTTTCTGTTATTAAATTAGACTGCAAGACATTTTTATGCAAAACTTGATTTTAAAAAATGCAAAAGCACTAGATTTGATTTTGCCAGATTTTTTGGTTTATTACTCTAAAGCTGCTTTGAAACAATTTGTACTGTAAAAATCAAGGTTATTATAGTTAACTAAAACCATTTAAAGAAATATTTTCATTACTTGAAATATAATAAATGTTAACGGAAATAAAATATAAAAAAAACTATTAATACAAACACTACAAAGCTAGTTGCCAAGGCAACATTTCTAATTTTCATTTATTTTAACTTGATGTACTAAACTACAATTAAAAAAATAATAAAAAAATATACAGCAAAATATATAATAATAATACATTATATATATATAAAAAACAAATTAAAATAAAAAATTTAAAAAA
>NW_015613322.1:0-793 GCF_001515605.1 Sinocyclocheilus anshuiensis
AGATAGATAGACAGACAGACAGATAGATAGTTTCTGTTTGATTTATCTGGAGGCATTTCGGTTTTAATGGGCTTCAGTGTGTTTCATTCTGCCAGCATGGACCACACACCTGGGTGTCCATCTGAGCCTGCAAATATATACTTTTTTTGCCATTTAAATTGATTAGTGTGAGCTCACCCTCATGTAATCAATACAGCTGATGAGGATAAATATAAAGCGGAACTGAGTTGTGTCAGCATTAGATATGGTGAATAAGGAAGAAGAAAAGACTTGATGTTATCTTTAGCTCATCATTAGCTCCCATTGTGTGTATGTGTGCATGTGACTAAGATGTCTGGCTACTAATTGACCACACAGGTTAGTCCCAATGAAGGTCAAGGCAGACACGGCTTTCATGCTTCAGTCCTTGAAGAACACAGACAGCCTGACAGAAACCAACAGTATTCCTTGTAAAGACCTGAGGGTGAAATACTGACAGGGAACCTAACAAAGCAGAAGAGTAACATGAACCTTACAGTGCATTTTTAAAGTTACACTTTTTATTGTGAACAATGATATAATACTTTTCACAGTTCTCCTAAACAAATTTCAGTTTCTTTTCAGCTCAGCAGTAAATGTCACATTCAAAATCAACAAATAAGTTCATACTGTAGCTACATGTCTCAAATCAACTCACACTTCCATAATACCACCAAAGGTTGTCACCCAACAAACACACCATATTTGTTTTCTTTTGTCAAATTTATTTTAAAAACAAGAAGGACACTCTAATATTTAGAGTTCACTGCAGGAC
>NW_015613323.1:0-793 GCF_001515605.1 Sinocyclocheilus anshuiensis
CACATATGCTGCACAGCTTTTTTCAAAGTGAGAGAAAGTAGGTTCCTGCAATTGTAAGAGCAAAGTTTGCCCACATGAAGGATTTTTCTTACTTATGAAATGAAATCTTATTTGCAATGAAGATAGAGCTTTTTCAGTGTTTTACAAGTTCTATGCACAGCAAGTCGTCTCAGAGCTTCAGTGCACAGACTGCTTAGTTTAAGACTTCTATGAGCACCAATACGGTGTTAGTGCTGACAAGCAAATGAAGAGAAAGCAAGCCCACATTTGCTGTAAAGCTTCTTTCCCTGTGTGAGAAAGTTGTTTCATGCAATGTTAAGAGCAAAACTTGCTCACATGAAGGATGTTACGTCCTTATGAAATTATATCTTATTTCCATTGCGGATTGAGCCTTTTCAGTGTGTTACCCGTTTATGCACCGCAAGATATTTCAGAGCTTCAGAGTACAGTCTGCATAGTTTTTGGCTTCTATGAGCCATAATGCTGTGTTAGTGCTTCTAAGCACAGAAAGTCATGTCAGAGTTTCTGTGAACAGCCTGTTTAGTTTAGGGCTTCTATGAGCACCAATGCTGTGTTAGTTCTTCTAAGTAAATGAAGAGAAAGCAAGCCCACATATGCTGCAAAGCTTCTTTCCCCGTGAGAGAATGTTCGTTTATGCAATGTTAAGAACAGAGTTTGCCCTCATGAAGGATGTTGATTACTTATGAAATGAAATCTTATTTGCAATGCAGAAACAGCTTTTTCAGTGTGTCACAAGTTCTATGCACAGCATGTCATGTTAGCACTTCAGTAC
>NW_015613324.1:0-788 GCF_001515605.1 Sinocyclocheilus anshuiensis
AGGAGATGTTGCACAAGGATTCAAAGCCTCTGATCACATCCTGCATGGTATAAGTTATCTAATAAAAGATTCACATTATCTAAAACCATGTTTTTTTCATGAAACAGACAGTCTGTACTCTGCACGAATTCTGTGGTAGATCTGCAGTTTACACCATTTATATACCTTAAATGATTCTTGTTCAGACCTGTTCCTCTTTCATTTTATGGGCTGACTCTAAATATGTGATTCTACAGGTAAGATGCACATTGGAGGACAGGAACAGTTTTATCTGGAGACTAATTGCACGCTGGCTGTCCCTCGTGGAGAGGATAGAGAAATGGAGCTGTTTGTGTCCACACAGTCAGCCTCCAAGACTCAGGTAAACAAAAGAAATCACTCTCTGTAGGGAACTGGTGCAAGGTATTGATTTATATCCACGTTCTCAATCAAAAGTTTAAACCGCAAAAGACATAAGAATGGTGATGGTAGCTTGACAAAATATTGAAATTTGAATTGTATCTGAAAATTGTGTTAATTGTATCTGAAAATGTAATAAATATCTGAAATTTATTTGTAAAATTTTACAAATAAAATGATTTATTATTTTTAATTGTATTATTTAATTTAAAATAATAAAAATATTTAATTAATATAAAATCTATTTAAAAATAATATAAGTAAAAAAATCATATAATAATTTTAAAAATTAAATAAGTGTCATGATAGAAGATTTTGCAAGCCCAAATCAGATAGAAAAACCCTCAGACAGACAGACAGACAGACAGACAGACAGACAGAAAGACAGA
>NW_015613325.1:0-793 GCF_001515605.1 Sinocyclocheilus anshuiensis
CATGGCGTGCCCTGTCAGAATGAGAATCAAGCTTATTATGAATAAATGCACAAAAATAAATTGACTGTCATATTATAGCAGCATCTAATATTATTACATATCAAAAACAAAATAGAAATGCAAAAAAAAATAAAAAATAAATAAATAATTAACCATTGGAGGTAAGTATAAAATGTACAGCAATCCATATAACAACTATAGTGTTGTTATGGCCCACATTTTTAAAAACCAACTGATACATCAGTATACAGTAGGCCTATACATCAGTTTTTTTTAATTAATAAACGTTATTTATAGTTTATAAAACAATTACAGCAGTTGTATATGCATTTATAGTTTACATTTATATATTGCACTGATTTATATATTGCATCTGATTTAACAATGTAGTGCACAAGTGAGAGATTATAGTCCCACTCTCTGAAAAATCTTAAAATCTTTTTCTTTTTTTTTTAAATTTAAATAAGCAGATCACCACCGGTGTTTAATATGGATGTGTGATGAAACAACTACACGTTTAAATGTCGCTTTAACATTTTAAATACATTTTCTTATGCTCGTTAGGCATTCAACTGCAGGCAGTTATTACTGCAAACAATTATTTTACGGAGCATAATATTCTTCACAATTTCAGAACTATTTTTCCAAATTAAATACAAACGTAGCACTCACCAATGGCCAGATGAAGTCGGTGACCAAAGCACTGCATCCTCAGCCACTTCTTCAGTTCAACCGCTTTAACGATAATGTTGCTGCCATTGTCGGTCGTTATAGCAACCAGCACCTTCTCATC
>NW_015613326.1:0-788 GCF_001515605.1 Sinocyclocheilus anshuiensis
TGCAGCCCTAATATATATATATATATATATATATATATATGCGATTATGCGTGTGTGGTAAATTTGTATCATATAATATATTATATTACATAATTGATTAACATAACTGTTAGATCCTCCTTGAGCCACTTTTAAAATTATTCAAATTTTTTTCAAAAGTAAATGAGCGTAAAATAACTAAAGCGTGACACTTTGTTCTATGCACTGGGAAACATTGACACGAGTCATGCAAAAGGACCTTCAATGATCCAAATTTGGAAACACCTTTAAACAAAGAATTTGCCAAATTAATTTCACAAGGAAATCAAAAGAACTCTCAGGGAACAGCAAGGGAACATTCAATCTATGAGGATACTACTTAGGGAACGAGGCAGGGAATCCATAGCATTATCTAACACTATGGAAATAACATTCATTCCTGGAGATGCCAAATTAGAGGAACTATTCCGAGGTCCGAAAACGGAGAAAAGCAACTGCCATCCCACAAACCAGGCCTAACGAGGAACGCAAGATATTAGATGCAGGGGTTAGGAGCGAGATGCCTTTGAGTTATGCAGAGACGCTCAAGAAGAAAAGCTGCAAGCAGGTGTTACTCAGCCGGCCTCCTCTAGCCCATAACCTCCAAAGGCATCGCAGACAGGACGGGGACAGAGGGTTGCTTTTATTTCTCGAGGGGTGAGGAAGAGGAGGCGATGTGTGAGGACAGACTCACCGCACTGGGCACCTGGGCCGCTTTGGGTCGATTTGAGTGGTCCAGAGCAAAGATAGTATACTCAGAGAGAAAAGCA
>NW_015613327.1:0-792 GCF_001515605.1 Sinocyclocheilus anshuiensis
TTAAGGGGGTCTGAATACTTTCCGTACCCACTGTATATTCTGTTTCTTTCTATTTAAATTTTTTCCCATTTTATTTTTTTCCTATTTTTATTTTGAAATACAATATTACTAAGTGTTTTTACAAGACAATCCACAAAGTAAATCACAAATTAGGTCATTTACAAAATTTTACATAAAAACTGTCCAAAATGTGCAAACATTTGATTATTTACTCAGAAAAAGTGCTCAAATATTCAATCTTAAATATTTAAATCTTCTTAATTTTAATTTTATAATGTTACTTTGTTCCACACGGTTTAAAATGATAACATTTGGCTCTAAAAATCTGATTGGATGAGTCTTGTTTGAAGCACCAATAAAAAGGTGACATATGGACATGTGATCGTATATCAATTTAATTTCATGTTAGTTTGGCTAACAAACTATTTTCACATGTCAAAACAATTGCTTACTTTAGTCATTACTATTAACATAGCTTTCTTTTATCATGCGAATACTGCTTCTGCTGTATGCCGTGCCAAACAATCCCATTTAGTAGCAGAAACATCCCTGTAATTCATACCCAATATATATTCTTTACTGTTTTACACTAAAGCGTACCTCATATGACTGTATACTACAACTATCAACTTATCCCTTCCTCTGAGGTCAAACGTACAACACTATAATAACTTTATAACGTACAACTTTCAATAATAGTAAACGGGAACACTGCACCAAAGGAAACACCTACCCGCTCTGTACATCAGTGTGCACTGCTGCAACAATTCCTTCCAGCACCTTCAAGGGGTC
>NW_015613328.1:0-793 GCF_001515605.1 Sinocyclocheilus anshuiensis
CGAATACTATTTAGGATGGATAGTATGCGAATTGGGACGCAGCATTACTCTCATTCTCCCAGTCACACACCGTTTTGTATCATTTAACTATTATTCGCACTGAATTTAAATGCTGGGTTAGATATATATTTATATTACACATACATTATTGATATCGCAAATGAAACTCAACTCTATTTGTTGTTGTGTTACTTACATGTAGTGAGTTTAGCATATAGCACGCTATGGTTATTATTCGTTAGTCTGGTTAGATTGGCACATGCGGAGGAGCCTCTCCTCAAACAGGCAACCTGAGAGATCCCATCTTTACTTATTTATCGGCTAGACATCAGGTCAGTTTGGTGTTCACGTTACCGGCAAGGCCACGGTAAACACTGTCTGCATCAGCCTGTGCATCACTACAGAGAACTACAGCAAGATCCCCTCATCCAAACTAGATTTGTCCAGACGAGTCTTCTCAACACACTCAGAAAACTATTATTATGGGTGGTTGTATTTTGGTCAAATGATTCAAAATTCTGCCCTTTACTACCTTAACCGAATGTTTATTTAATTACATTTTTTGAAAGTCATTGTGAGGTAAAGTTGTAGCTGATGTTGTGAGAGTAAAGTTTAATAACGTAAGAAATAACAGCACACTAATTAATAATAATAGCATTGATAGTTTTATTTGTTTTAGTTACATTGTGAGATGTTAGAGTCATAATTCAGTACGACAAAGCCGCAACTGCGAGAAGTAGCTACAATGAGATATAGTCGCATTTATGAGAAACAAGATTACATTTATGAGAAA
>NW_015613329.1:0-793 GCF_001515605.1 Sinocyclocheilus anshuiensis
CCCTCAAGTTGTTCCAAACCTGTATGAGTTTCTTTCTTCTATGGAACATAAAAAAATATTTTTGGATTTGGCTGGTAACCAAACTGTTGATGGTCCCCATAGTATGGAAAAAAAACTACTATAGAAACTACTATAGAAAAATACTATAGAAGTTAGAGAGGACCAGCAACTGTTTGGTTACCCACATTCTTCAAAACTTCTTCAATCTTATTTTGTGTTCAGCAAAAGGAAGAAACTATCTCTTTAATGATTAACATTTTGAAGCACATCTTTGTTGAAGAAAACCCAATATTTTTAAAGAGTACCAGGGCTTAGTTAGGACCCTATTCATGGAAAGTGTCAGTGTTATTCACACACCTACACATACTAAACAACTAAAATTATAAAATGTATGCGTGTACACACACTAGCACATGTACACAAACACACACGCCTGCCTTTATTAGCATGAAAGCACAAACACACATTATCACTCACATGAAAAGCCCCCTCAACCCCATCCCAGCCCACACACGAGCACAAACTGCAATCTCCGTTGTCTGACGTTTGACCACACTTTGAGAAAGTTCAGATTTGATGCTTTGTTGGCCGTTTCCGATGGGTATTTTTAGCAGTGTGTCTGTCTGAAGACATAGGGCAGGTACGATAAACATCACTGGGAAGAAGACTTGGCCTCTCTCTCTCTTACTTTCTCTGTCTGTCTCTCACTCCGGCTGTCTCTCTCACTCTTTCTCTCCCTCTTTGAAGAGCTTTGTGGCTTTTTGAAAAAGTCACTTTTGCTTATGTAGCGGAA
>NW_015613330.1:0-794 GCF_001515605.1 Sinocyclocheilus anshuiensis
ATATATAAATATAAAGAAAATTATCTTTATTTCCCAGAGCTTTGGAGAACTAACCCCTAAACAAGGCATGGTTCTTCAAAGGTTCTTTACACAAAACTGTTCTATTTAGAGCCTTATTGTCCTGAAGAACTGTTTTGTTTATGTTAGACTTCAGGATTCTTTATTCCCACCATTTTGTTTTTAAATTACTGATAAAATCATTACTGATTTTCTCTCTGCAGTTCTTTCTAGATCCATATCATTCTAAAGAACTATTTTATAGTAAAATAGTTATTTGTATTAGGGTTTAGGATTATTTTTTCCTGCCTTTTTGTTTTTAAATCTGTAACTGTCAAAAATAATTTTAAAGCCACCTCATTATTGACTTGATGGAGCGCAACCATCAACTACAAAGATTGTAAACACACTCTCAACAGGTAAGTGGTATCGTTCTTAAACTGTCCATCTGGTTTCCTACCAGTCATGTAAGTGACAGAGATACTGAATTTATGATCCATTACATACAAACATTATTTATTCATGTTCATTGTCAATTATAATTTATGAATGTATTCAGCAAATAACTGTTGCTAGAGCACTGTCAATTTGCTACAATTCCCCATATCAATAAAAAAAAACCTAATTAACACATCAGTTCACCATCAGTTTTTAATGTAAAACCCTAATATAGGCTACAAGGTATATGAAGACATTACATGAAGAAATACCACAATAAGACAATTAAGCTATTTCTTAAATAAGAAATTGCACAATTCTTTATGAAATGGTTCTGCTCTTGTTAAAAGCCAAAGAGC
>NW_015613331.1:0-793 GCF_001515605.1 Sinocyclocheilus anshuiensis
AAGAGAGAGTCCCAAAGGATCAGCAAAGACTGATTTACAACGGAAGACAGCTGGAGACTGGCAGGAAGTTGCAAGAATACGACATCACACCACTAAGCACCATTCAAATGACTCTCCGTCTGCGAGGAGGTTGATCGGTGAAATGTGTGCAAAAAGGACTAAAAAGTGTTGTCGTGAAATGTGTTTAGTGATGTAAATACGGTAGGCCTATTACTCAGTATCAGAATGTTGTAGTTTAATGTCTTTTTTGGTGATTGATAAAACGTAGGAATTGGGGAACAATGTGTTAAGAGCTCATGTAATTCCACTGTATTTATCTGCATTGTATATAACTGTAGGATCTATCTTATATCGTTATGATCTTGAACTGTAACTAAAATAATAAATGCTCGAATCATTCCCAAGAAGTGAGTTTGTTTTTGACTTAGTTTCTAGTTCAGTGGTTCTCAAGCTTTTGTGATTTACTGAATAAGATTTTTTTTTAACTCACAATTTCTAGATATTCACAATGCTAGCCACAAACTTGTCATGTGAGGTGTGTTTACGCTCGCACCCAGAAATGGAGAACAAGACGCAAGACATTCTTACAATTCCAGAAAAGATCACTGTGGGGATTTTATTTGTTTCTTGTTGTCATTCTAATGTCCTGAAGTAAAAAGCAGACTTAAACAACTATACAAAGTATTTTTCATTGTCATTTTGTCTAAGTCATAAAAAAGGGTGATATTTTCCAGAAACCATATACATGGATGGTACAAGACAAATGATAATAAATGGAAAGTGATCATTACTC
>NW_015613332.1:0-793 GCF_001515605.1 Sinocyclocheilus anshuiensis
GCGGGAAACTATTAATTGGTTATTCTACATTTAATTGTACTATAATTGGAAAATACTAGGCATAGGCGGAGTTTCACATTTTTGCCTGGGGGGGCACCTACCGGCAGACCACGAGCTCTGATTTTTTTTTCTTTTTCTTACATACCGTATATACCATATTTTCTACATTTCAATTATTTATAGCATATATAATTTCTTCTTAATTTAAAATACATCTACAATTAATAATGACTGGTAGGCTATACAAAGAGTGGAATAAAAACTACCTAATTTTGAAGAATCCACCTCTTTTGCTGTGTCAGTATTAGCGGCAGTAGAATAAATATTGGAAGTGTCAGAGTCATAAACCTTTACTCTTTTAGTTGTGGGTTTATTTAAAAAACGATGAATATCCATTTTGTTTATTTATCATATCTCTGCAGACTAAAGCGGGAACAGAACGAGAAGAGAGTCCACTCGCGCGATACTTGAGATTCGTGAGGCGCGAAAGTATAGAGCTTCTTTTTAAAAAAATTAATTACAAATAATTTAGCTTTAACTTACTCGTTAAAATAATAAGATAATACAAATAACATTAGAAAATGTGAAAATATTTGTTTTATTAATAGCTCTGGCAAAATCAATTGGCTCTGTGTTTATGATCAATCTGCATAACAGTGACAGTAAAATATGTATGTGATGTATGGTAATGACATATTTTGAGTTTTGATATTTGGGATATGGGTCATTGCGCTACTTTGGGCACTACATTAACCACCAACCAACCACAACCCAGCCCCCCCCCCCCGCCCCC
>NW_015613333.1:0-794 GCF_001515605.1 Sinocyclocheilus anshuiensis
ACACAATCAAGCCTAGAAAAAAAACTGTGAACCACCCCTTTAAGTATTAATATAATTAAATGAATAATAATTCACCTGTTTGCTAACTTAAGCCAGACTCAGCCACTGAAGAAGTCTGCCCTACAAAGAGGTGATTAGATGTGAACGTGCAAAATTACTGACAAGCAGAGAATGTTACTGATAGTTACTGGTTAGTTTTCTGAAGAGTGTAGGCCACACCCCTAAATCATTTTACACAGCCTGATAATAGATGCGATAGGTTACAATAGGCGATTTCTCAAAACACCTTTGATTTCTCAAAACATGTCGTGTAACTTTTTTTTCATGTCATCTACTGGGGGAATTTTTTTTTACTCATCCATTTGTACTTTAACCAATCAAAATTAATTTCAATCAAGTTAACAATAATAATAATAATTAGCTCATTATTATTATTTTATTTTTTTTATACAAGTTTTTCACATTTAAATATTATCAGACTCAAAAGGCAAGGCTGAAGGATATGCTATGAAAAGGAATGTTTTTTAGCCTTCAGCTCTGAACAGTGATTTCGAAATGAATAAATCCATCTCTAAATAAAAGCTTTGACTTTCTGCAGCTGATTCATTCAAGAGGAATTGTCTGAACGAACTGTGCGATTGAACCACTGCCACTCTTTTACGCAAGTTCATTTGGGGGTTAGTAGTCTATAGCCTACTTATCCATAGATTTATGCAAATAACTTGTGTGAAACTGAGTGTTGTGCACTCTGTTTGATGTTGCAGCCGTTTAGTGATAAATTTCCCCTCAGGGAT
>NW_015613334.1:0-794 GCF_001515605.1 Sinocyclocheilus anshuiensis
TTAATGTGACTGTGACAGGTAATAGACATTATCTTTAGATTCACTAATAGAATGTAAACATTCACACATTTTGTTGATTACAAATTGTAAACTATTCTGTAATGTCTTTACTAAGACATTTTTATTATATTTTCAGCCGATAATAAGAACGAAGAGTTTTCATCCACTCCAAACAACACAAGTAAGGACATGACCTTTACAACACGATATTATTGTCAACTTTTTATGTAGGATAATTACTACATCTCTTTAATATTTTCTCCTTGTTAAGTACCTACACCTCCAAACGATGGTCTGCAATGGCTTTGGTATTTTGTATACATCTGCAGTGGAATAGTGGGGCTGGTCTTCAAAGTTATGATTGTATCATTTCTTTATATCTTTAGACGCCAAGGTGAGTGATTTGAGTGTTTTAACTAAACATAACAGTTGCTTTATAAATGATACTAGTTTTGTGTTTCCTTGCATAATCCTATGAAATATTTTAGGGAGAAAGTCTACAAGAAAAGATATGGCAAATAAAAATCAGGTATGTTTTGTTTTAAATATGTCTGTGGAACTTTTTATCGTATCTGTTGAAACTAATTTTTTTTTTAAATGCTGTTTTCACTTCCACAGTGCATGGAAACACAAAAAAATGACCTGCTTCTTCCTCCCCATCTCTATCTGAACTCAGACGTGCTGACCTCTGTTGTATACCATGTTTAAGAATCTATACTCTCACAGAAAAAAGGTACAAAGCTGTCACTGGGGTGATGCCCTAAGTTACAAAAGCTAAAATGTACATCTTTGTA
>NW_015613335.1:0-794 GCF_001515605.1 Sinocyclocheilus anshuiensis
AAAGTAATTTAGATTGTCTCTTTGATTGTATTTTCAGTTCTGTGCTAGTCAGAGTTATTTTTTATCCTTTCCATCATCTGCTTAGTGCTACAGAATAAATAATACAGAAATAATACTCTTTATACAGAAGACAGAAGCATCATGCACAATGCTTTTAGTAATATTTTTACAAATCCAATTTTATCTCAGGCTAGAAAACTGTCTCATCAGAGACAAGATTTGCAAATAAAGTTACATAATAGTCGGTGAGATAAGGTATTGTAGGCTACTAGAAGAAAAAGCTTTCCTTCTTTTGACACAATCGCCATCCAGCGGTGGAATAAACGCAACGCACAAATCGAAAACGAAAGTAAACGTGTCGTAGAAAATGGCGGAAATCATCGTGAAAAACAAACTTAACCTGATCAAATGGCTTAGTTCGGATCATGTAATTCTTTTGCAACATGTTCAAGTTAATCAACTTATACCAACGGCTCAGTATAGAGAACTGATGGACATGACCGGTAAAGACAGAGTCGTTATCAAACTTCTGGACATTATCCTTGGAAAGGGTGAAAATGTGTGTCGAGATTTTTTGGATTTGTTAAAAAATGATGATGTGAATGAATTTTATCCTGAGCTCAGAGAATGGATCAAAACAGTGGACACTAAAGGTAAGCGCATTGTGCACACTTATAGAGAGGCCCAAGTTACATTCATTCATACTATATCGACATGTCAAAAATAGGCTAAAAGTCCATTTAGTGAAACTATGGCTCATTTTTAGCTGAATTGTGTAGATAAATGGGCAGCAA
>NW_015613336.1:0-794 GCF_001515605.1 Sinocyclocheilus anshuiensis
AAAGCAGAAAACCAGGTTAGCTAAAATTTGAGGAAAAGTCTCCTTTAAATTAAAATATGTTTGTATATAAAAAAAAATTTAAAAAATGGGGCACCTCATGTTTCTTACGAACATTTTTAGATTCTGTCCATTTTATCCTCTACTCTGCCAACACCACAAAGTTGATGTTTTGTTCAGCGGCAGTATGGGACACTCGCAGTCTATGAGGACGCTGTGTGAAGGTTCTAGCGTCGTCTGAAGGCTCTGGATATTCTCCAGGCATTTGGTTCCTCGTAGCGGTTGTAGAGGGGCTCCAACCGCTGCTGTTTCTTCTGCTTGCTGAGGCGTGTGGGATCAGAGACTTTGAAGAATGCTGGAGAAAATTCTACAAGCCACCTTGGGTCAATGGTGGTCACCTCCCTCATGTACTCTTTAGTGGTCAGCACAAGCTCATGATACACCACCCTGGGGAAAGGAAGGGATGGAATCCAGCTTTAGTACAAGCAGCATGGATACTAAGTTGTGTTGTTAATCTCTTCTGGCAACATTGTTGGTGGCAAACATACCATTCTGGTTGGTGATTGAACAACGCACTAGAGGGGTGGATGTAGACCACCTGCTGGTCTATGAGGGTCCTGTAACCTTCTTGAGGGTCTTTTTTGGCTGCATTTCGGAAGAAACCACTGCAGATGGCTTTCTGTACACGTACTGTGGCTTTACCGCATGATACCACATCCAGCTTGTGTCTGAAGACAGAAAAATGTGTAATCATGGAGTGTAAAGGCCCGTTCACACCAAGGATGACAACTAGGGTT
>NW_015613337.1:0-794 GCF_001515605.1 Sinocyclocheilus anshuiensis
CGGCAGCACCCACACCCATATCCTGGGTCGCGCTTACACCTCTCCGGCTCTGCATCCCCCTTTTGCTTTCTCTCTCTCTCTCTCTTTCTCTCGTTCTTACTCTCTTTGTATGTCCAGCTGGCTGTCCTACAAAGCCTCCAGCTCAGACTCCCAATGAGCCCTGCTCCCTACGACGCTTTGTTCTGCTGTTTTTCCCACTCCCTGGAGAGAGAGTCACTACCAGCACAGAAAACAAGAAGGGATAAGGGAAAATGACAGAGAGAAGGACAGGAAGAAATGGAAAGGAAACAAAAATAAGTCAAGTGTCTTTGCAGTCAGCGATTACAGAGCGTTATATTACAAATGTAATGCCCTGTTCAAGCCACCTGCAGCAGCTATGCAACTTCCTCTTTGCCAAAGACTCTGAGCTTCCTTATTTCTGTTGTCCTTACTTTATTTGATAACTAAAACATTGATTATCATAAATGTGAGAGTATTTACGTGACTACTGATTTTCTTTTGGAAACCTTCCATAAACACATTTGTTATAGAAGAGCTCCTAAAAATTTTTTTCTGAAACAAAAAAATAAATTTCTCAAGGTCACAGTTTTTTATATTATATCGCACACATAGACACCGTTCAATGTGTCTTTGATCCGTTGGTTTGATTACACAACCCATTTCATGTACCAGTCCATCCGTCCAGTACCCTGTTTCTCAAGCTCTGGTAGATCTTCGGCGATCAGCAAGCAGAAAGGCCTCAGTGTTGTGATGTGGGCCGGAACTAATAGGATTGGATTTGATTCATTAGATTC
>NW_015613338.1:0-794 GCF_001515605.1 Sinocyclocheilus anshuiensis
TTGTTTGTGCAGGGGCATTTTTGTCCAATTTAGTGGCATTTTTGCTTCAAGACCCCATGGCCGCCTTACACAAGCTCCGCCTATGTATTACTGACTAATATTAGAGGAGACATCCCTGAAAATGGTTTACACTGTAATTGTAATGAATTAAAATTAATTAATTTGCATTTTAAAATCTAATTCTCAAAGATAAATCTAAGAGTAAAAGACGAAAAAAATATGGGCTCATCTGGCTACAGAATCGCCCTTGCAACATTTCTTTAAATACTCCAAGACAAAGACAAAACATCCTTCAAATTGAGGCATGAACTAACAGTTAGGATTTGCAATAATCAAGGTCCAGACCTGGAGAGTTTACACCTCAAGGGGGACAGAAGTTAATTGCCAGGAAAACACTGGAAGAAGGCACACACTCCACAGTAAGCAAAATATCTCAAAACTCCTAAAATCTTTATTACCTCTTGATTTACTTCTCTTGGGATGAAGAGGGCAGTACCTTTTCAAAAGGAACTAAAATGTACACTTTAGGTATTAAAATGCACCCTTTAGAGATAAATAATATACAAATTTGTACCTTTTTCTGCACCTTTTTTCTGAGAGTGTAGTGAGTGTTCACAATTAGAAATCATATAGATTTTGGGCAAGTTTCGGGTGATTTTAGCATGTACAGAGAAGAGAGAGTGTGATTGCATCTTGGATGAGGACGCTAATTTTGCAAGAGAGTGTTCAAATGCTAATTTCCAGAAAAGTCCTTTTTCTTCTCAGAGAGCAGCCCCCTCTGGGTCTGAGCTTGG
>NW_015613339.1:0-794 GCF_001515605.1 Sinocyclocheilus anshuiensis
AAATAGAAGGTAATTAAAAATATTAATAAACACTGTAATTGTATAGAAATAATACTAAACACTTTCCAAAACTCAACAATGGTGGACAACAGACAAGTTGTTTGTTTTGCCAAATTTATTCTCTCACAAATGAGGTGTAAAAACGACACAGTGGCGCTTTCAGCCGCGCAGAATGAAGACTAATAAGCGGCAGGCAATGGACAGAGCTGCTGTAAATTGGCCTGCCGCCCCTCCGCTGCTCTTTCTTGTGTTGTTGAGCAGTAATTGGAGGGAATGAGGGGCATCCTCCAGCACTTGCTGCTGGTTAACCCTGAGCTGCTGCCTTATTTTACTGGACCCTCAGGTGGAAATTATAAAGAGGTTCCTGCTACCCGAGCATTTGCTTCCTCCTCCTAGCGTTCAGTTGTAATTTAGTTTTACAAGATCACCTTTGTAAGGAAACTGGATGTCGTTACTGTACCTTTAAGACACACTTCTGGTGTAAATTACACTATCATTCAAAATTAAAAAAAATAAATAAATAAAATTATTAATAAAAAAAATGGCTAAGACGCATTCAGTCTATTCCAAATAAATGCTATTCTTTTCTGTTTATTAAAAATGTTTCTATTTGTCAATTTACTTATTTTAAATTGTAATAATATTTCACAATTTCACTGTTTTTAAGGTATTTTTGATTACATAAATGCAACCTAGCATGTAATAGTAAATTTCAATTCCAATATAGATTTATAAAATGAGTTGTCAGCTAAATAAATAAATAAACAAACAAATAAATAAATAAATTGTTAAAT
>NW_015613340.1:0-794 GCF_001515605.1 Sinocyclocheilus anshuiensis
ACCTTACTGCCTAAAATAAACTCATGCGGGTTTGTAACTTTTTTTAGTTTTGGATGAACTAATAATTAAATATAATGATAATTTATCAAAAATAATATCTTATTCTTTGGAGGAAACAATATTTTTATGTCTGCTAATAAGTTTTGCTTTGCGCCAATTCATTTGTGTAAGTAGGATACTGTATGTTAGTATTTACACTGAGGTGCATACAGTAAATAACATAAAAACAAGCAATTACTGAAGGTAATAATGATCATGGCAGACCACCCACATCTGTTCACTGAATGTCATATTACACACAAAACTTTAAACGTCAAGCTTCAATCAGACTAACTGACTGCAACAGTCATAAATGATCTTACCGTTTTTCGAGGTTTTGGTTTTAAATCAGTTCTGTATATCTCCTGGATCACGACTGCATTAACAATAAACAAAGTCATGTTAAAACACAAAGCTTTCAATCTTGTATTGAAATGTATGCCTTAGAGATAAATATTTCAACATAGGCTTTAATTCTGACCTGTTTTTCTACATTTCTTGCAGATGCAGAAGATCACGATTGCAGCTACAATCAACAGAGATCCAGCAGCAGAAATCAACACTGTGTACAATAAAGGTAGGCCCTGTTCTGTAATGAACAAAATGAGCCATTAGTGTGACTGAATCTGTCTATCTGATCTTCAACAAACACTATCAAACAATAGCACTGTATAACTGAGAGATCGAATCAACGTTAATCTCAGCGCTGCCGTACCTGAACATGTGTGACAGAGTTTGCTGATGTCCAGATGTTG
>NW_015613341.1:0-794 GCF_001515605.1 Sinocyclocheilus anshuiensis
ATTAATGTCAATATGGATGTAAAAGACCCACCTGTCGAAGAATGCTCTTCAAACAGACCATAGGCAAACCCATGTAGTTGGATTTGATGATCCATTTCAGCAGCTGGTGACCGAGCACCTCTAGTACCATACACACATCTGAGAGGTCAAGGAGTCAAGGACAGAGTCTGTGATTATTAAACCACACCAAGACAGCGATTGAAATAAATACGATGTCATCATGTTCTACAAATGTCCCAAAGCAAGTGAGCAACACAGTTTCGTCTAGTATAGATACTCAATCGGTGGTAATACTCATGGTGTTTTCAAGTGGTGTTTTTCACCATTTCATTTAATAAAAATAAAAAAACAAATAAAATAAAAATGATTTTGTGAAAATATAAAATTGAATTTGTGGGGAGGAAAATGGGATTCATTGGGCCCTAGAAAAAAGAAACACCAAGGAAATTCAAATTTGAATAACACAAAACAGTATTCACCTGAAAGCAGAGGTGGAGACTTGTTATATTCTGATGTAAAATCACTAATTGTGCACAACAAGAACAAGAACATGTTTTTAAATGTAAATAAGGGTCAATATTGACTTCACAGATGAAACATCAGATGTGACGTATAACAGAAGTGCAAAAACATGAGCATGTGATGGCAGCAGTAAAGGATACGAACACCATTGACACCAGAGATTTTAAAGTCGTCAATGAGCTGAACTATCCTCTCTCGTTTGGGGTCTGTGGGGTCGCTGTCTCGCACCTGAGGAAAAATTCTGTCAGGATACACACACATATATATATATA
>NW_015613342.1:0-794 GCF_001515605.1 Sinocyclocheilus anshuiensis
TTAGACTGTAATTGTTTTTTCATTCTATATGATGGTTAATGTTAAGATTATGGGCTGCAAAATTTCAAATGGGTTTTCCCTGTAGACTACAAAGTACGATTAGGTGAATTTATTGGACTATAATATACAGCAATCTCAAGCACACTTGAACAATATGAAATGCGACATCAGCAGTTTTGAAAGCCAGAAGACAAGTCCTTAAATTTGACTTGAGTGAGTCAAAGGCAGTGTATACATTGATGGTGTCTTAAATCTTAATTAAGTAATTGTACTCTTTACTTAAGTAAATCAATGTAGCATTTGCTTAAGCCATGCTGTAATTTAGGTTAATCCATAAAACCTGCTTTGCAAAGGCCTTCATTCAATAAACTTTTATTCGTACTGAAGGCATCTTCTAGGCTTAATGAGGGCCAGATCCACATTAAACCTTACAAAGAAACCCGATGATGCAATTTAAGACCCAGATTCCAGGGTTTTTACTTAAATCCATGAAGCTCAGGACAATTTTAATGCATCCAATAAAAGAAGTACACCAACAGATAATATTTTTGGGCCTCTTCAGCTATTGGGGGTGATGCATTACAAGTAACGCGAGTTGCGTAAATTACTTGTTTTAAGTAACTAGTAAAGTTACGCATTACTTTTTTAATTTACAAGAAAATACTTGAGTTATTTTTTCAAATAAGTGTCAGTTACAGTTTTCCCATTCATCGATTAACAGTTCTCCTGTCCTCATGTTGAGAGAAATCAGGAGCAGGGTGTGAACTACGGGGGAGCTAGGGGGAGCTCGGCTC
>NW_015613343.1:0-794 GCF_001515605.1 Sinocyclocheilus anshuiensis
CTGAGCAGCACGAGAAAAGAGGCGAGAGGGAGGAGAGGGATGGGGGATGAGGATAGGTTTACTGCAGCACTCACAATGGCAGCTGTGATTTATGTGGACTGCTGGCCCAGTTCTGTGGGCCGTAGGGGGAAGCCCTCACTTACGAACATCTCATGTGCTGGCTCACAAGACAGAAGCAGAAAGTCAAGACAATGACCAGACTAAACAAGGTATGACCGAGGTACAGTAGTAAAACTACCGACCAACTCTCAGATTCACTTATAACAAGGTTATGGATCCCCTCAAATTATGTCTTTGTTCAGTGCTATCTTGTGGTTTCTAAAACAATCAGATTAAGGGAGGGACAGTGTCTCGATATAATCTAAAGAAAGCTCCCAAATCATTAGTTAATTAACTTCTGATTTCAGAGTTTCTAATATCATTCTTAAAAGTCAAGATATTCAACAACAACAACAACTACATAATTTCTATATTAGCTGATAAATGATCAATAAACACCAATGTGTAGTATGTTCCAAGCTAATATCCAAATACCATATTTAAATCTAAGGTTCAAGTACTGCATGTTGGCATTCTGTGAATTATTATTTGGAATGGGAAACATTTACACAGCAAATAATTGAAGTTTAGCAGGCAAATGGGCAGAAAAAGTCAATTTTGTAGTATAGAATGCTACCAATATTTTGTGTAATTACTGTATATAAAACCACTAAAATGCTTGCGGCATTAAGATTAAATTCTTTCAAATGCTGTTTCTTTCTATTTATCAAGGAATTCTAAAAAAAAAAAAAAAG
>NW_015613344.1:0-794 GCF_001515605.1 Sinocyclocheilus anshuiensis
AGTCTGTCCCAGCTGGATCGTGAGCAGGAAGAGCTGCTCAAACCAGCGTTCAGCTCAAGCAGAGAAAGAGATCAGAGAGGATCCAGGGTGAGTATACATCTGCCCTTTATCTTCTGCATTATCACTAACCTACTGCGGGATAAGTGAGCGGTAATGAATGACTCCTGCTATAAATACTTAAAGTTGCTTTCTATTAAAGGACAATAACAAATTATATTTGCAAAATGAACAAAAAATTGTTCTGAAAAGTATATAAAAACTTAAATTAATGTAATTATAAATTGTTGTAAAAATATTTTTAAAAATGTAATCCCTCTGTCTCCCTTGCTAAGGAGGACACACCTCCAGTGAAGGAAGAGGCGTATACTTCTACCCATAAGCCCTTGACAGTGGGCGGGCAAGCCCAGGTCACCGTTGGCACCACCCACATCTCTCGTCTGACTGATGAACAGCTGATCAAAGAGTTTCTGAGTGGCTCCTACTGTCTGCATGGGGTGAGGATGGATGGATGGGTTTATTTTCTATATCTGTGGATCTTTAAGTTGGACATATTCCCAGTTTAACATATTTGTTTCTGTCTAGGGTGTTGGATGGTGGAAGTATGAATTCTGTTATGGAAAGCACGTCCACCAGTATCATGAGGTAAGATTGTGAAGTCGCTGAATTCTTATATAACAATTCCCAGTATAGTGTAAAGGTCTGGATTATGAGAGATGCTAAATTGCATTTTGTGCATTCGGTTGAAGGACAAAGAACAAGGGAAGAACATTGTGGTGGTGGGCAGCTGGAACACT
>NW_015613345.1:0-794 GCF_001515605.1 Sinocyclocheilus anshuiensis
GGTTAGTGAGCTCAACATCACATACGTGGTGGAACGCAGCCTGTACGGCCACTTCAACTGGACCGGGCTGGTTAGGCCCATAACGCTGAGCAAAGCAGACAGGCGATGGCTCCTGGAAGACGAAAGAGATGTGAACAGGAAGTGGGCATCCAGCATGGATTGCTGCACCAACCGCGTGCTCTTACGCATCCAGCAGAAGTCTGTGAGTGTGCCGGAAGAGCAGATCTACAGTGCCCCTGCTGCACTGGAGGAACAGGCTGCTGCAAAGCTGCAGAAGATAATTGCAGTAGGGTACAATTTAGAGACAAACTGCTTGAGTTATATTTCAAGACAAAGTCTGATACTGAAATATAAACTGTGTGCTGTCATAAAATGCTTTTTTTTTTTCTAAAATCTTCACCCATCTCTGGGGTGATTATTAAAGCTAGAAATCCCTTAGACTGTCAGTTAGCCATCAGTTCTTCTCATTACTGTAGACTTATGTTGTTGCAGTATGGAGTCAAAATTTCATAATCTAAGAATAGTGTAAAAGAGAAACGGAATGTGATAATACCTCAAGTCTTATCTTTCCCCATCCTGAGCTTCTCTCCTTTCATTTCTTGACCTATTCTCTTGTAGTCAGTCATGTGTGTCAGAGCATAATTGAAACTTGCAGTCCTTGAGAGACAATGGAGAATGGTAGAAGAAGAAAATAAATAATATGGAGTTCCTTCTGCAGCTTTGTAGAGTCTGCCGTCTGCGGATCCTCATCGTCATTCATAGTGAATGTGAACATGACCGTGATCTTCATCAGT
>NW_015613346.1:0-794 GCF_001515605.1 Sinocyclocheilus anshuiensis
CACATAGGGTGTTTTTTTTTTTTTAAAACAAAACAAAATAACATTGAACACAAGACAGACAACCACAGTCTATATATTAGTCTTGACTAAAATTATTTTCTGCTTTATTATTAAAGCCAGTAACAACAGTCCGATCTGAAAAGTCCTAATTTTGACAGTGGAGATCTGCTGTTTGTAATGATGGCAATTACAAAGTCACCCTAGATTATGACTAAGTGTTTGGGAAGTTATCCAATGTCATATGTGGTCCAGAAAAATACTGTCAAAAAGGTTTAATTCATTTTTCTTTCTTTCAGTGGGGGAACTCTAATGAAGATCACAGACGATGATGAAAATTCTAGCATAAGGCGGTTCGAGGTGAGATTTAACCTTGCCAAATCTACAAGTTTACCACCACCAACATCGAAAACCACCGAAGCAAACCTGTAATTATCATGAAACTTGATAGGCTCAATGGACACATGGAGTAATGCATCCTGAAATCCATTAACGTCAAGAGATCTGTCATACAACATTATGATTGATCTACCTAGCTAGCTGAAATATGTCAGGTAACTTCCAGTGTCAGGAAACTCTGAATGTCAAATCAGCACACATATACTGTAGGCCAAACTGAGCATTGGTCTTTGACCATTGCTTTACTACTAGAACTGCACACTCCCTCCCCCATTGACAGAGGCACACGTTAAGCCAAATAACACACAGCAGATGCCCAAGAACGCCGGCGCTCTAATGTAGTGAATGGAGGAAGCTGGGGGTAGTATTTTGGCTTCTCAAGCGTGCCAGTTTTCTTT
>NW_015613347.1:0-792 GCF_001515605.1 Sinocyclocheilus anshuiensis
CTGAGTGCACGGAAATTCATCAAGCTATATTTAAATACATTTTACTACTGGTTTCTTAAAGCTGTTGAGTGGCATGCAGGTTGAGGTTGAGTGTGTCTGTGTTGTAATAGCTAGGATAAAGTAGTATAAGATGTTCTACTTCCTTTGCATTACTTCACCATGAATGTAACACAAACTATGTTTGTTGTTGATGTGATTGTCATGTTGGTGAAGTGTGTCAATTTTTATATGCATGAATAGTCTGTAAGCTATTTATAGGTTGGTTTCCTATGAAAGTGTAAACAGTGGCACTTTCAGGAACTCCAGAGCCTTTCAAAATCCCATCAGTTTGGGTGACCAATGGCAGACGGAGGAAACCTGTTTGAAAACAGGTCTTTTTTATTTTATTTTTTTATTCCATTTGGTGCCGCTTATGAAACAGATGTAACAGACTTCACCTAGTGTATTCATATTATATTAGGACATCATGGCAGTTTGGAACTTTTTTCTTTTCTTTTCAATAAATGGTAATTTTGGGATTGTGGAATACAGTTCTGTTCTGTAGAATGCAGTTTTGAATCCTGTAGCACAGACCCCATTGGTGGAAGTTTTAATGAACATGTTTCATTTGGTCTAGATAACGTGATACAGAGATGAATCAATGGGGTATTTATTGATCGGGAAGGGTACATTCTCTGCAGGAGGGCTAATAGTAATCTCATTTAAGGTTTACCTCAGATATCATGTTCTGTGAGGTGTTCAGGACCATTCCTAGAAGTGCTGTTATATATATATATATATATATATATATAT
>NW_015613348.1:0-794 GCF_001515605.1 Sinocyclocheilus anshuiensis
ATTCCTGTGATGCAAAGTTGAATTTTCAGCATCATTACTCCAGTCGTTAGTGTCAGAAAGGCAGGCGTGCAGATATATCAGAAACTTGTTAATGCATTACCCAAATATTAGTTTTTATTGTAACAGCTATGATTTTTAGGGGCTTTAATGATGCTTAGTACTATATAGTAACAGATTTGGACTTTCAGGACCCCTTCATCACAGGGCCCAGGACAGATTTCCCAGTTGTTGTCCTAACATCTTCTGCACACCTGTGTGGTTGCTCATAAAACAGAGGTTAATGAATCAAAACCGCCTGCACATCTGTAGACCGTGACATTAGCGAGCTCCATAAATCATCTTAGCTGCTTTCTTTTGCCTTGTTGTCCTTTCTCTTTCGCCATCTCGTCTGGTTTGCAGGTTCAGAGGGCACTGCAGGACTTACATGCACACATGAGAGAGCGAGAGGAGATGAGGACAGCAGGATGCAAAATTTAGTGTGAGAGAGAAGTAAGAAAACCGAGATAGTGGGGTGAGAAAGAGGAAAATGTGTTAAAGTGAGAGAGAGAGCAAGCAACTGGAAAGTGCTGTGCAGGCCTGTGCCGTCTCACTCACAAATACCGGCTTTCCTCACCATGGCAACAGTCCCTATCCGATCCTCGCAGGAACTCAAGTTCCTGTTGTGAAGGATTATTTGACTACTGAAATGCACAACTCCGATATTAGACGACAGAGAATAAACGCAGAGACCGTCTGTTCAAATGACATCAAGTCAGATCGGATTTAAAAGAATATTTCCTCTTATTTTTAAGCCA
>NW_015613349.1:0-794 GCF_001515605.1 Sinocyclocheilus anshuiensis
CCTGCATTGTATAAAGAGACCTGCACGGAGGGTTGAGTATTTAACTGCACTAATTAAAACGAGAATCGAGAGTGGGAGACAATGCTTAGCTTTCCATCCGTGACCTTCTCTTCCGATCTCACATACAAATTAGCCGAAAAATGTCACACTTACACTCTTCAGCTTCATGGCTGGATTCATACATTCTTGAAGTAACATTTATTTTCACTAGAGAATTACCATAAACAGTATACATTCGTTCAGGACTTCATTAACGGATGGAAATCAAGCCCCTGAAGTTTTAGCCAGCTGTTTTAAAGTGTACTTAACTAAATAAACAACAATGTTAAGCCCCGTAAGCTGTAGTATTCCTGTACTGCCAAAAATAAATGTAAAATGATTACGTCTATGTAGAAGGAACAGTAATGAGTTTGGCTTGTGATACTGTGAGGAGGAACAGGATGGAAAATTGGCGTTAAACACAGGAAGCGAATCACAGACGTAATCCTGTATCATATAGGATCTAAAATAGGCTTACTCATTAGTAGTGTACTCACTCATTCAAAACCCAAATGCCAAAGCACCAATCAAGCAGCTCATTGTTTTTAAGTCTACCTGGATTATTCTCAGGAAAGAGTGCATTTGTGGTCCATGTGTGTCCACGTGACTTATGACTGAATAAGAGGAGACTAAATGTCCTGCACATTCTTAGATGTAACTTTGGTTTAGCATGTATAATGCAAAATAATTATAAAAAGTAAAGTATTAATAAATGTGACCCTGGACCACAAAACCAGCCATAAGGGTATTTTTTT
>NW_015613350.1:0-794 GCF_001515605.1 Sinocyclocheilus anshuiensis
TACTGTGGTAATGCAGCTACAGTAAGCATTTTATGTATGTTGTTTAATAATGCTAAACTGTATCAAGCTAAATTCTTTATATTGTTTTTTATTTTATTTTCTATTTTTATTTATTAATAATAATTACATTTATTAATAATGTATTCTAAGTTTCATTTTATAGTAATAAATGTTAATAATAATGATCTATTATTAAATTAAATCAAAATACTATTTAAAATAATAAATTCATTCAAATTAAAATGAAAATGAATGATTATATTAAAATGAAATATTACAAACATTTTTTTTTTTTAATGCTAATTTTTTTTTTACATTTATCAAATATTTTGGTCACATCAGCGGTATTGAATATCCAGTCAGAGTTTATACATAACTATCAATTTGATCAAATAAACATGTATGTTTTCTCTCTGTCCAAGATGAGGGTCACTCTGAGGACTGCAGTAAGCATGTGAGTCGCCCGGCGGGGTCGTATTCCTCCCCTCCAGGAACTTTGCCCATAGATGGCCGCACTTCCTCCAGTCCAGGACCGCCCAACACTGACACGCCATTCTCTGCCCATGAACTGCCCCGCCCCTTCTCAGTGTCGCCCTTCTCGGGCGATAAACTTCATGGAGATCAGCTCCTGCAGAAGCAGCTCCTGTCTCCGCTCTTCAAGAAAGACGGCAGCTCCATCATGACGTTCCCCACCGCCCTCTACGCCGCCAAAGCGGCCCTCATGTCAGCCAATCAGAACGCCTCAATGGCCGTCGCCATGGAGACAGGCATGCCAAGTGACCAATCGGAGAGCG
>NW_015613351.1:0-794 GCF_001515605.1 Sinocyclocheilus anshuiensis
ATTCCTGACTGTAGTTTTATCAGGCTACTGGAACATTTTCTCACCATTACATCATTGGTGTGTGTAGTATCAGTTTGCAGCTTGTTGCGATAGCACAGTCGTCCCTGGCATGTGCAGGACCTGTGATCACATCCTTTTTCATCAAGTGCTGACTGGCCAGCAGGCCATTGTATAAGAGGTCACATCATACATCACTTCAGACTAAACTTACACACTGACTCGCACATAGACGGCTGAATCTACACCTCACACTGAATGATAATATAAGGCTGATGCCTTCCATAATGGACATAATAACTGCTACAGCTACAACACAATTGTTTAGAGTCAGCTATCCTTTGCGCATAACCTGGTCTCTCAGGAAAACGTAACTATTTTACCAGGTGGCGAATTTGTATGAATTCTTACGGTGTGAATTCTACGAAAAAGAGATTGTACAAACTGTACGTGATTGTACGAATCAGTCACCAATTTGCCAGAACACAGCAAATTAAGGCAACAAAAATCATTCTCCAACATTGTGTGAACTAATTCAGATTTTTAGAGTGGATTTAAGGTCAGTAGACGTGCATAATTAGGTTTAATTATAGAATTTTATAAGATATGTTACATAATCTTAAATTACTGTTTTGGTATATGCATCTGCATATGCCTTTAGCATAACGACTGTTGACTGTTTGACTTCAATGTAGTTATTGAACTTTTGATTCATATTTAAATTGGCCGAGCTACAACTATTATAACTATTCTATAATATTTGGCTGAGATACAACTATTTGAAAATCTGGAATCTG
>NW_015613352.1:0-794 GCF_001515605.1 Sinocyclocheilus anshuiensis
TATTTATATTGTTTAATATCAATTTTAATAAATATCATTAGGTTTTTGGGGATTCACTTCACATGTAATTTTACAACCTGAACTAACATTATTTGTCATAAAAAAGATCAAATTATCTGTATTTTAAAAGCTTTCTGAATTTCACTTCAGAAAAAATAAACATTAAAAACATGTTCATCATACAAGATGTCTTTCAACTCATTGTATGAATTGCATTTTATTTTATTTTACATTAATATCAAAAATTTATGCCATATTACTGACCCTTCCTGAGTTTAAACAGACTCTCATTCACCCTCACTTTCTGCAATGTTGTGTAAAGCAAATTCCAAGGATTCTCACGTCAGTTTCTTTCAGTCTTCAAGTCACACTTCTATCCAAACAGATTTAATATACTGCATCTGCTACTGATAACCATTTTAGTGGATTTCTTCTGTCTACTAGTTTTCCTTTTCTGCTTCATGTTGTCTTTATTTTTCATGTTATGTCTCAATCCACTCTCCTATAAGTGGTGGGGGCGAATGGTTTGAGAGTGAGAAATGTAGGGAGAAATGGAGGGGGCAAGGGGGTGGAATTCCCAGAGTCCACACCTGTGTTCTCCATCTAAAGCACAGAAGAACATAGCCGAACACAAGAGAGCTTGCTCATCACAAAGCATCTGCAGAATCCATCAGCGGCCACAGCATATATGCTCAAAAACAGACACCAACACCTACAGTAGTGTGGTCAAATATGGTGACCCATACTCAGATTTTGTGCTCTGCATTTAACCCATCCAAGTGCACACACACAGT
>NW_015613353.1:0-794 GCF_001515605.1 Sinocyclocheilus anshuiensis
TAGAAATCGCGCAAGCTCAAATCGCGATTTTATGACGATTTCGATCAATCGCACAGCCCTATTTTAAAAAAGGCAAATTTGTGACAAAAACAATCTGTGCTGGACCCTTCGATCTGCAGTTCTAGTCTCTCACAGTACCTGAGGGGTCTCAGTTTAGGCGGGTGTACATTAAAGTGAGGCTCGAGTGTTTGCAGTATACGGCCCTCCAACGCCTGCGATTAGGGCACCGCCGATGGGGAACAGACACTTAAGACGTGAAGCCCAGCAACCAAACAAAGACCATCACAGGGAGGAAGTGGCATAATTAACCCTTTCAGGTCACGTATTTTATTCTCACACAATACTCTCATACATTCTGTTCCCGCCACCGAGTCTGACAACTATAGACGAGCGCTCGGTGCGCATTCCACACAGCATCTCTCACATTACAGTGTTTCATTTACATTTCAAGCAACTTGGAATATCAGGAATGCAAGGTGTTTGTGACAGCTAGACATAACACTTGGGGTAAGGACGTGATGTAGTGAAATATCAGACCCAAATGGAGGTCTAGGAGCGAAGACGAAGGGCAGACAGTGAGTGTTCAGGATGTGAAGCATCTTGGCTAGCCGGGCTGGTTTATATTAGCTCAGGGTGGTCTGTCGTGACTCCAGCGTGCAAAAATGTCAATGGAGATGCGGAGAGACACACACAGACGCACTCCTCATGGCTGGGCTGAGACGGATCGAGGACGCTGGCTATGAGAAAATACCTCACAATGTGTCACTGCTGGGGTGAGGGACAAAAGAGACTCC
>NW_015613354.1:0-794 GCF_001515605.1 Sinocyclocheilus anshuiensis
TGTCAACCAAAGTATGCTCAACCTATGTTTAATGAAATCTGCAGAGTGTTGATCTTGAACCCTGGCAGAATATTAAGTAGCTGTACTAAAGTTCAAATGTTCAACATAATTTGCATATTTTCAAAACAGAGCAACACAGATACAACAAGACAACCCAGACCTGCAATTTCCCCTCTGCATTTCCATAATTGGCTCAACATTGATAAATGCAGGGTGCCATCATATCCTCAAAGCTCCAAAATGAATATATAATCACCCTGTAATCATCTTTGCTTTTTACAGATGTTTGCAACCTCTGAATAGCTTCAGAGCTTTTCTGTATTTTATTACTCCAATCAGTCACACAGATCACCCAGAAACATTCAGAATCCAGAAAGCATTGAACATGAATACTTTATTAAGACATTCGGTCAAAATCACAGCAGATTACGTTCGACTCAGTCCAGAATGTCTTACTCTAATAATTACAACCACTTTGTGCTTTATAAAAGATGGAGCTAATGATGATTGTGGGCTGCTTTTATTTCCTCTTTTTAATGTTCCAGACTTTTACAGTGATCTGGAATAATAAATACAGCTATTAATGCAAACTATTTTTTTTATCTTTTGCAGCATCTCGCCACAGCAGTCTCAATTTAAAAGTTGTTCAACTTCTATAAAACAAGACTCAAAATCTTGTTTCCCCCACCCATTTCACATCCCCCATCTCATGATTTTAAATGCAAAGAAAAAAAAATGTTTTCAGTGTGATCATGCCCTTAAGGCTGTATATGTTACGGGACAAACGAAACGTG
>NW_015613355.1:0-794 GCF_001515605.1 Sinocyclocheilus anshuiensis
TAGTCTGGTTGGAGTAGGATACACACAGAGCCTCCGGCCAGGTGAACAAACACCTTCATGTCATTAATAATCAGACATTCATTCTTTAACGAGAGGAGTAAAGTTTGTTGGCTTGAAAAGCTTGAAGTTTGAAGATTTTACTCAAAGCCAGTAAAATTTTATTAACATGTTCTAACACACTGATAAAAAACAAGTTGTTAACACGATTTAGCATGTTGCTAGAATGATCTAGCACATTGTTTGCATATTTTAGCACATTGCTAACATGTTAACATGTTGCAAGTATGATTGAGCATGTTGTTAACATGTTTTAGCATGTTTCTTAACATTTTTCAGCATGTTTTTACCTGTTTTAGCATGTTGCTAACCTGCTTTATCATGTTGCTTAGTATGTTTTAGCATTGTTGTTAGCAATATTTAACACATTGCTAGCATGTTGCTAGTATGTTTTAACAGGTTGCTAGCATGAATTAACATGTTTAAACATTTTTTCACGTTGTTTACCCGTTTTAGCATTTTGCTAACCTGCTTTATCATGTTGCTAGCATGTTTTAGCATGTTATTAGCAATATTGGACATGTTGAAAGCATGTTGCTTAGTATGTGTTAGGAATTTGCTAGCAATATTGAACACATTGTAGCACGTTTTACCATGTGGCTAGTATGTTTTAGCATGTTGCTAACCTGTTTTAACATGTATATAGCAATATTTTACATGTTGCTAGCATGTTTTAACATGTCGATAACCTGTTTTAGCATGTTGCTAACTTGTTTTAGCATATTGTTAACAAAACA
>NW_015613356.1:0-793 GCF_001515605.1 Sinocyclocheilus anshuiensis
CACACACACACACACACACACTCACTCACTCTCACATACACACACTCGCACACTCATACACACACACACATACCCACACACACACACTCACTCTCACATACACACACTCATTCACACTCACACACACACACACACTCACTCTCACATACACGCACTCATTCACACTCACACACACACACACACACTCACTCTCACATACACACACTCAAATAAAGCAGACTTGACTTGACTTGACTTGACTTGACTTGACTCATTCACACTCGCACACTCATTCACACTCATTCACACTCACACTCTTTTTTTACTTTAGTCTGGTCTTGTGTCAAATGTCCTTGTTAATTTTTATCACATTTAGTCAAACTTAGCCTGTTTTATTTTCGTTGATAGAAAGTCTGGGCGTTTAATTCTTCTCTCAGTATTACAGTCTGTCGTTTCAGAACATTCTATTTATAATTCAACAATGGTTCAGTGGTTAATCAAGATTATTTTGCTCAAAAATATAATCATGATTATTGTCATTGTCATTTTTTTCATCACAATTATTGCACTTTCACATAAGCACAAATCAAGAGAATGTTAACTCTCATGGTTTGCTCACAGATTTAGTCGCAGCAAACAGCGCAAACGACCGCGTGAAAGAAAACAGACTGGCTGTGTGACACTATTATTTGAGCAGAATATCTCAATAGAGATTCATGATTGCTGGTGTTTTCAGATCATTAGCCCTTTTTCTGTAATTCGCAAGCGAATGGTTGCCAGGTTGGGAAGATTAAGTAAACCACTGGGCAGAAAA
>NW_015613357.1:0-795 GCF_001515605.1 Sinocyclocheilus anshuiensis
AAAAATCCTCTATAAAATTATGAATTACTAATTTAAAATAATATATATATATATATTATATTAAAACAAACATAGTGAAATAAACATAAGTAATTTCTGTTTATTTATTTATTGTCCATCATAATTTTTCATAACTTTGTCAAAAGTTATTGTACTTGTTTACCAAAGAGACTAGACGTGTCAGTGAAGAACAGGTTGATATGAAATATGAGACATGTAATATGTGGAGAAAACAAAGAAAAATCGAGGTAAATTTCATTTGTGAGCAGAACGTTGTTATTTTGCATAATTTCTAATCATGCTGTTGCTGTACATTGGTCAGTTTATTCAAAAGTGTGAAAATATTATTTATCGGTGTATTTATTATTCATAAAATGTTAGCTATGAGATTAGCCTCATAATGGAGTCAACCATTTCATTTCAACTGCATAAGGTTATCAAACCAAATTAAAATACATTATTTTAAATATGGTGGAAATTGCATGTGTTGATTCTCGAAAAAAAAAAAAGACAGACCATTTCCTGTGATGAATTTATATCCACTGCAGGAAACTGTTAGTAGACCAATTAAAGTAGTGAAAGTATGAAAGAGTGTTTTAATAGAGTTCACAGGGCCAAAAATGTCCATAGCTGAAGAAAGTTTTTAGTTTTAAAAAGCTAAATCTGTTCAGTTTTCAATGTGATTTCACTGCGGTCATGACTTTATGGCGTTGACTTTAATTCTGATTGCCTCATGCTGTGTGTTTCTCTTCGCTTCTCTTTCTGTCACAGAATGGAGTCCACCGAGAAATGTGA
>NW_015613358.1:0-795 GCF_001515605.1 Sinocyclocheilus anshuiensis
GGATGAGGTAGTGCCAATTATTTTAAAACCCTTGACCATTCTTTCACTGGGAAGAGTCCACCCCCCAACCTCTCCCTCCACTATCATCTCTGTTCTGTTTTTACTGTTCCATGCTCGGGCTCTCTCCGGGCTCACTACAGTATTGATCACACCGTGAAAGCCTTGCTAACAGACCTTAGGCCTGGTGTTAGGGCTAACAAGGTGAGAAATGATAATGGAAAAGAATGGAGGCACGATGCGTGAGGGGGTCCACTCTGACCTCAGCCCGCTATTAGTATTCTCTCTACAAGACCATCCAATTTATTGTTCTTCTGGGGATTCAGGAGAAAGGTTTAAGCCGGAGCATTTGTTCTCCAGCTCTCTCTCTCCATCCCAGCTCAACGTCAGAGTTTTGCTCATCCTTTTCCTCGCGATGGCATGTCCTTTGCAGAAATGAAAGGAGTGCGAGATGAAGAAAATAAGTAACTGTTCAATAATCCCTAGCATTTAACTGTGGGAGGGTTAAAGACAATTGAAGGAAGATGGGCAGCATCAGGAGATTTGTGGATAGACCGATTTGCAAGAATGCAAAGCTTTATGGTCTGGCTTTCTTCAAGCACATATTTATTCACTTGGCATCCTTAGAGCTGATCCAACCCACTGTCTTAAAGGGATTAGATCGGCGGCAAGGTGAGTGAGAGGTCGCTTATTGTTGACACCTAATCAAGAACAGAGCAATCAAACATACCCCATGTGTATCAACAAATATGACAGGAGCCCACCCTGTTGAAAAAAAAAAAAAAAACGGCACATGCT
>NW_015613359.1:0-793 GCF_001515605.1 Sinocyclocheilus anshuiensis
AAAACTTAAGGGGGTCTGAATACTTTCCGTACCCACTGTATATATGCATTTCACAGATGCTTCAAAGCGACTTACAACAGAGGAGCAAAAACAGTTTGTCACAGAGCAAATAATATTTGTAATATACAATGGCAGGTTTCTTAGAAAGCTAGATTGGTCCTCACCGGGCCTCGATGACATGACAGTGCAGGCTGGTTCTCTGAGAGTCTCTGTGCAGCTCCAGAGCCAAATTAATCTCACCCTGAACCTCTTCATCTGGATCCACACGCGTCAGATTCAGCCAGTTATCCAAACCTGCAGGAAAGACACACATATAATAACAGGGCTGAAATTTCACATATTTGAACAGATTTGAACTACAAAAGAGGCATTGGATATGTTCAGCGGTGCATGCATACTATTCATGCTATTTTAGGTTTTTGCAGTATACAGTATTTATACTGTAAACCGTACACATATTTATAGTTTGCATTTGCCAACATGTGCATACATGTGTATACAACCATAATGCACTGCAGATCCCACAATGCAATGCAATGCAAACCTTTCATATCAACTGCCAGTGTTATTTCAGTATCATTTAGATAATATTATTGTTTTTTTATTTTAATAGTTTTGTAAAAAAAAAAAAAAAAGTAGTTTATTTTTGTATTTTATGATTTTATTTTAATTTGAGTTAAACTTTTAGTAATTTTGTTGTCTATTTTTGTCATTTTTATACATTAAAAAAAATGCTTATATAGTTTTTATATTTTTTTATTAGTGATTTTTATTGCAGCTTTATTTATTTTAG
>NW_015613360.1:0-795 GCF_001515605.1 Sinocyclocheilus anshuiensis
TTCTATGGCATCGTGAAGCACCTTTATTTTTAAGAGTGTATAAATAAAACTTGACCTTGACTCAGGTAAGCAAATTTGATGTGACGAACACAAACATTTGAATATTACGAAGACAAACATTTTTTTTCTGTTGATTAACTTGAACAAAGTATTCACCACAAGACAAGTAATGAGTGCTAACAAGTGAATATTGTCCATCTTGATTTCATGCGCAGACAGCATTATCACCTTCACTTATTAGCAAAGTTTGTTTGACTTAATTTATTATATGTACAAAAGTTATTTTCAGAATTAACAGTTGTAACTTTAGTTAAGTTGTTTTATTGAAAATAATTGTAATTGACAAGTCACTATTATTGTGATTAATGTTCACCATAGTTGGTCACCTGTTTTTCTTTCTTCTCTTGTAACTGTAGAAAACGTTTGCTGTGGCAAAGGAAGCCAAGATAAAATGAGATCAGGTGATGTTGGTTACTTATGGTGATGAAACCATCATGATTCACTGATCTCATCCAAAATGTAATCACTGAACAATAAAGTATAACAAAACTAAACTAATGTAAACTGATTATCAATGTGATGTGTAATCAGTACATTTAAATTTTGTTAAATGAAACCTGTGATTCAAGGTGACCATATATTCTGAAGAATGTTGAAAACATAATGTTAGACTAGTGACAATTCAAATGTAAGATTTCTTTAAGTCATCATAATTAACATATATTCAAAATACATTTTTGGATACATGATAGTAATGTATTACCTGTCAAAGTACAATTGTATATATCTTGAATC
>NW_015613361.1:0-795 GCF_001515605.1 Sinocyclocheilus anshuiensis
ATAAATATATCATTTTATTTAATGAAATATATAGCATATACAACAGTATTCCCTGGTAAAGGTGATCAGCTTTTTAGTTACCTATACCATTTTTAATTAAATATGTGTTTGTATCAATATTTAATAAAAAATAAATAAAAAATATCAAACTCAATATTCCCAGGTAAAGGGGATCAACATTTCTCAGTTACCAAAATAAATGATACATTTTTGCACGAGTTTCAGTCATGTGAACATGAAATCTAATAACAAATCTTATTAATGTTTACAAAAACACCACACAAATTCGCTCTTAATATATTATATAACATTTCATATTCTAGCTTTGATACTTTTGAATAAAATATGTATTTGTATTAATATTTAATAATAAAAAATACATTAATGCAAGTAAGGGTGATCAACTTTTCTCAGTTACCAAAATAAATCATACATTTGAGCTCCGGTTTCAGTCTTGTGCACATGAAATCTAATATGAAATCTTATTAATTTTTACAAAACCACCAAACAAATTTGCTCTTAATATATTATATAGTATTCCATATTCCAGCTTTGATAAGGTCCTGTTCTCTTTCAGAGCAGATTGTGTATGTGTGCTATTGTGTGACTTGTCGTTTGAGTTCACCAACCACAGCAGCCTTCAATAAAAGATTTGAATCTGCATTTCCCCAATATTTTGAGCACAGTGGTGTGTGACGGGCAGCTCGGCCGTGTCTTTGTGTGCTGAGCGGGCCTTCAGAGCCTGATGTCCCTGTGTCTCTGTCAGTGTGCCCGCTTTGCCAGCAGTGCCTGGTG
>NW_015613362.1:0-795 GCF_001515605.1 Sinocyclocheilus anshuiensis
ACTCGCCTGAAAACACATGGAGTCACAGAACTCACATGTGCTGTTTTCTTTTTCTTTCAACCTCTCTCTCTCTCTCTCTCTCTCTCATGCTATTGAAACTGTTATTTCTATTGAATTGTCTGTGAACTTGCTTCTACAGTACATCTCAATTGTCTGCTTTAATATAGAGACTGGCTGATACAGTTGACAGTAACAGTAGCTTGAGTTGTGCTGAGGATGTAAAAATCTGCAAATATTTTAACAACCTTGTTTTTAAAGGGTAAAATTGTAATAATTATAATATCTAGAAAGGCTTTATAGTATTTAGTTTATAAACACATTTATTTAGTATGAATAGAAATGGCACAAAACTGCTTATAACTAAAATGTCTGTAATTTGGCCTATATTTCATTACTCCCTTACATTACATTCAATAGGCCTACATGTCTACATTAATAATAAAACAAAATTCGATATGAATACCCTACATTTCTGCCACAATACCACAGTTACAGTTAGTGCTACAACAGTAAATCCATTGTAAATGTTGGTGATTTGTGGATTGTAAAGTATTCTAACTGGATTGTTGTCACAATGTTCCTCCTGTTTCTCCGTCAATGTTGTTAAGAATGTCAGTGCTGTTTCATCTGCCTTTAAACTAGTTTCAGTCACCGCGACATCTGTGGATTGTATCGGAGACCTCTGCTCCAAACTCAAATGCTTCTCATGGAATCAGCGTGTGTGTGTGTGTGTGTCTGTGTCTGTCTGTGAGTACTAATTTTACAGCAGTGGTTTCTGTTTATCTTCATTCAGCT
>NW_015613363.1:0-794 GCF_001515605.1 Sinocyclocheilus anshuiensis
TATATATATATATATATATATATATTCAAGCGCTTTGCCACATCTCATCAGTATAATTTTCAGTGTGTTCAGGGTGGTCTTTTTAGTTCACTGTATTTCAGAGTGACACTCGGATGTTGACTACCACCCGCCCTGCTCAGATTGAGTTAACTGAGTGTCAATACTAAATCTGACCTCATTGACCCCTGTCAAAAGAGCCCCAGGCTGCAGGAGTGCCGTCAATCATCTATGCAGGTCAATGGATTTCTACAAACATGTAACAGAAATGTACAAACAGTGACCTGATGGTAATACTTTGCTTGTAAGATTTACACTGTAATATTTATGTAGTATCATGTTATTTTTTTATTTAATAGTTGCATTTTTCCAAAAACTAAACTTTATTTTTCGAACTTTTTTTAATTTATAATTGTATTTCATTTGTAATTTACTTCAAAATAAATCGGAATGAATCAGAAATCAGTACTCAGTAATTGCCGAATTAAAAAGAAATTAATAAATAAATAAAAATTATTTAGACTGTTTTTGTCTACTTGGAATGCAAAATATAGTAACCTCTATTAGAGATTTTTGCGATCTATATAGGATATTTAACATTGACTGTATAAAAACATGAACGTAGTGTCTGTGACGTCACCGTAGGTTTCTGAAGAGCATTTGTGAAGCCCAAAGTGGGCGGAACTGGCCGTCGCCATCTTGGCAGCGCATCACCGCGCGTCACTCCTGGATAATCGAAAATGGGCAAAGAAGCGGGATGTGGGTGGAGCTGGTTGCTGAAACCACGCCCACCTAGC
>NW_015613364.1:0-795 GCF_001515605.1 Sinocyclocheilus anshuiensis
ATAACATAACGATCAACGCTCGATTTTTAAAAAATCTTTAAAAATTAGTATTGGGTCAAAATGACCCAAGGGACGGATGAGGGTTAAAGTGTGCTTAATACTCCATTAAAAGTCAATAAAATATGAGTATAAATATTTTGCTGCAGATGCAAGTCTGTTTGACATCAGAGTTTGGTTTGTTTGATTGATGTGGCAGTTCTTTCACATTAAGAAGTATCAAAACAACCATTTCTAGATAAAACAGTGATGAATTAAACAGTTTGACTTGAAATGTTCCATCAAAAATAACATTAAACAGACAAAATTTTATGTAAAGTTTTTATCTTGTTTAATTTTTGTCATTTTTATTACTTATTGTTTTCAGAGTTTGGTTCATTCGGTTGAGTTGTTTCATGTTAAAAAGTATCAAAACAACAATTCCAGATATAATCAACTGAATGTGATTTGAGATGTTTCATCAAAAATAACAAACATTTCAGAATTTAGTTTGTTTTAATTTTGTTTCATTTTTATATATTTCTATATCTTTAAATCATTTTTAATTCCAGTTTCTGGTACATGGTTTCAGTACATTACTTTAAAATGTGCTTAATACTCCATTAACATAATTTTTTTTAGAGCTATTAGTGTGATTAAATCTGTTACCAAAACAACCATTTCCTAATAAAATTGACATAATTTGAACAGTTTGATTTGAGATGTTCCATCAAAAATTAACCCCCAAAAAATCCCTTCAAGTCAAAATATTAATTTAACTTCTAATTTTGTGTTTTATTAGTTTATATATATATATAT
>NW_015613365.1:0-795 GCF_001515605.1 Sinocyclocheilus anshuiensis
TCGTCATATGCTGTCATATGCATGTAGCAATTACTGTAATTTGGAGATGACAACACGTGACATTCTAAACAGAACTGTTCACGTCCTCGGACTTGGAATTATGCGTTTCTATGGCAACATTATCAGCAACTAAATGAATCTGCAGCGGTAAGGCGGTACAGTGGTCACATGGTACAAGTCGGAGCTCTCTAAAAAATAACCAGTTTACAAGTTGTAATTACGAGTTCTACGAAGACGTGAACGCCAACTAAAGTTGGAATCTTGTAATTACAGTAATTACAACATGGCATGAACGCACCTTTTATATCACAACTTTTAGTGTTTTCAACCATATAATGTTTATTTCAGGTTTCAGATATTTAAATACACATAAGTACTTCCAAAAACTACATCAATAGTCTCTAAAATACACACTGATGTCTATGGAAGTGGCAATAATGCTGCCTTCATGTGCTATCAGAAATGATCTACTTCCCATTTCTCAAGCTGCAATTACGAGTTCGTCAAGTTCAAGTGCTTTGTCTTCGGAAAGAAGAGGAATCATGGAGGATGGCTCATTCATGAGTTCATTCTTGCCCATTTATTAGGGAAATCCTAAGGACTATTGTATAGGAAATATTTAATCAACATCCAACAGATTTTTAATAAAATATAGCATCTATATTTTATTATGAAATATAGCATCTGGATATTCAGCTTGCTGAAGATGCCAAAATTTCGGTCAAATTTGCAACAAATGGCTATTTATATACTTAAATATACATGACTGTAATGACAAGAGAAAGCAATGTAGAT
>NW_015613366.1:0-795 GCF_001515605.1 Sinocyclocheilus anshuiensis
AGAGGAAACCACAGTTTTCACATCAAAGGAGCGAATCAAGAGGGAGGAATGTTTTTGAACGTAATATGTTCTTGAGATCTACACACACACACACACACACTTGCTGTAATGTGTAATTTTTGTAAATGTAAATGACTTTGTATTACTGTTTTAGGTTTCAAATGTGACCTGGACATGTTTTCACAAGATGAATCCAATCCTAGTCACATCAATTTATTTGTTATTTTTTCATCAAAGGAGGCTTGATGACACATTTGAAGCTATTTTTAGTCTGTAGACATTTGTCTAAATTAGTACATTGTGTCAATGTGTATTTGGGTCAGTCTGTGTGTATCTTATTGATGAGAGCATTTCAGACTGGAGTTGGTGTGAGTCAGTGTGTGTGTGTCTGGCTCCTGTTTTAAGGCATGGTCAAGGCTGACTCATCGACAGGAACCCAATGAGGGATTTTCTAAAAAGAAAAAGACCAATTAGATTTTTGGAAAGCTCTTCCATACACTACCCTCCCTTCCTACCCAGGACTCGTACTGTCTCTTTTTCTCACTTAGCTTTCAAGCTGCCTGAAACTTTACTCTTTGTGTCTTGACCAGTATTGGAGAAGCTACAATGAAAATAAATGTCAACCAGTTATTTAAAGTGCCAGTATATTTTTTTATTAAAAACTCAGATCGTGTCATTCATTTTCTCAATCTCAGTGTGTTTCCTGTACAACGATGTAACTCGCTGATGAACTACCGAAATTCAATTCAGTTCAATTCAAGTTTATTTGTACAGCGTTTTTCACGATACAAATCA
>NW_015613367.1:0-795 GCF_001515605.1 Sinocyclocheilus anshuiensis
AAAATCAGCAGGGGATCAAATAAATATTTTCCCCACTGTACATTAGTCTGCATTCACATTGCATAATGCGTTTTGACAAATTATGTTTTTCTTGCAGTTCTCTCCCTGTGCATTGCTATTCTTGTTGTGGCGAAAATGTATTAGTTTTGCAGCACTCCAATAGTAATTTTACATAATTTTATGATTAAAAACACAGTACCAGTCATCATGACGTTACCTACTAGGCATGTTCAGATGTCAAGCAAAACTTTTTTTTTTTTTTTTACAAAACAACCCCAACCAATACCCCCACCCAGCCCGCCGTGGAAATTCTAACTCCAAGTTGAACTCAAAAGTTGGCAGCCCTGACACAACCACACCCTAACCCTACCAGTTACCCTATCACTTAACATAACTTCACCTATTAGGTCCACAAACGTGGAGCTGGATGTCATTTGGCTCTACAGTGAGCACTACTTGAGATATATTTCCAATCAAAAACAGGAACTTAACTGTTATAATATTACTTTATTAGGTATTATTACAGTTAAAATTTCCGTAATAGGTTATATTTCATGCTCAAGCTTTGATGAAAATTGCAGAATTTGAAAATAATTTAATGTTTTTAAATAAGTCTCTTATGCACATCAAGGCGGCATTTATTTAATTTAAATACAGGAAAAACAGTAATATTGTGAAATATTATTACACTATAAAAAGCCTGTTTTCTATTTTAATATATGTGTCCTTTATTACTGAAGCAAAGCTGTATTTTAGCATCATTACTCCAGTCTTTAGTGTCACATGATCCTTCAG
>NW_015613368.1:0-795 GCF_001515605.1 Sinocyclocheilus anshuiensis
GATGGTGGCTACGGAGAGACATCTGTGGCTAAATCTGGCAGATATAAGGGAGAAGGAGAAAAACTTTCTCCTCGATGCACCAGTTTCAGCTTCTGAACTTTTCGGTACATCTGTTGAGACAATGGTTGGGAAGTTTCGAGAGGCGAAGGCGTGTTCCGCTGTATTTAAAACCTTTATGCCGCGCCGGTCCAGATCCAAGACTCAAGCCATGAAGGGGGCTGGCTTGTCCCAGTCTGAGGACCGGAGGCAAGACCAGAAAGCTAGCACTGCTTCTCGTGCTCCCCCTCCTTCGAGGGGTAGAGCACGGAGGAGGCGCGAACCTAGAGGGAGAAGAAAACATCTCAGGGAAGTGATCCAGAGTAATCGCTCTGAGCGCGCTAGGATCCCAGAGGCTAATTAACATCTGTCTCCTTCCCCCTCTCCCCCCCTCCCTCTCACTCCCCTTCAAAATCCCCTAACTAGTTAGGTGAAGGCTATGGCGCACTTTTACATCTGGCCCTGAAGCTGGACCTACGATGTTTTTGGCAGCATGTTTCTTTCTATCATCTGCCTTACTGATGGTTTGGCATTAGAGGTTCATTGTAAATGGCGTCATATATTTGAGGCTGCTCCTAGAGCTTGGCTAGCAGCCTGCTAAGTTGTTTGGCTTCGTTTGGGCCTCCTTGGCTACGTTAGAGCTCTACCATTTTCTGTGAACGTCATCAGGCCTCCTTTCACTACAGAAGGTTATTTATTTGAGGCCTCTATCCGCCTAGGGCTCCTCTAATATAGTATTACAGCTGCTTGCCAGGGCTC
>NW_015613369.1:0-795 GCF_001515605.1 Sinocyclocheilus anshuiensis
CCGATACATTAAATAACTCAACACTCAAATAAAAAACATAAATCAAGTCAAGCATTGTAAGCCATCTTTAAAAAAAAAAAGTTTTTAACAGTTACAGTACATAAAACAGATATGTGGAATGTGAGAGCATTTCTAACAGTGAAGGGAAGAGCATTTTCATAGTTTCTGTACGATATTAGTGGCAAAAGGAAGAGCATCTGCATTGCCTCTATCCAATAAAAATGGCAAACATCCAAAGATAAAACAAAAATAACGAGAAGAATTTGCTTGCTGTCAGCTCCATTTGGTTGAAGCCACCCTACTGCCACCAGCAATGACCCAACACTGTGGTGACATTTGCCCCGCAGTAGACGCCACCCATCTGGCAAGAGGCCAGCCAACTAGCCAGAAGCAGATGCCTCTTAGTGGATTAAAGACTTTAAAGCAGTTCAACTCTGTAGGGGGAGGCATCGCATGTGGCTGCCCCCTAGTGCTTTCGGTGCATCACACCATTTACTACTTGGAAAGTAGCCAGGAGTCAATTGTCCTTGTGGTCAGTCGCCACTTTCCCAGTCCCCTTGTGCGGTCAGTTACCACTTGGCGGGAGGTACTAGCTCCTTAGTGGATTACATATGCAATTGTAAATTATATTAATCCAGCGGTCTACTCTGATTTCTTTCGGCACTCTAATCAGCTACTGGTAGAACAAAATGGCTTTTGAAAAAAGGGTGCTGCCTAATGGAATCTTTTTTTCATCACCATAAGTCCAGGGCCATGGGGAATTTGCATCTGCAGCTCCCAGTACACTGTACACAC
>NW_015613370.1:0-795 GCF_001515605.1 Sinocyclocheilus anshuiensis
ATTTTTTTTTAGTTAAAGAATGTTTATTCTTCCCTTCCTCTTAGTGTGTGAGCACATAAACATATATTATATCTGCTCAAGTCTTCACATTTACTGGTAAGAAGCAGAGATTGAAAGGACGTATATAGCGGTATACTTTATATAGCTTGTACATACTTTATTCCAATAGCAACACATCTCAGCTTGAGAGGGGGAAAAAAAACAATCTGACAATGCATTCTCTTTCCATTTTGTATGGACACAATCTCTGAGATCTGATTTCACAGGACAAGAGAAACAAACAATGTTCTCTTATTCATTTTACAATGACTGCAAAAAGAAGAGCAAACAACACAAAGCCTCTGTGCTCTCTGTCCTCATTGAGTAAATACATCCGATTTGATATGTTCTGTTTTCAGTGGAGAGCTGTGGAATTTTCTTGAATTCATTCCTCTATATGTTCAATCATGTGATGCCGTTGTCTTCCTAGAAGCTAAGCACGAGTTTATAACAATTTCAGTCTGTTCTGTTCTTCTTCTGCTGAAGGTACAACCTCTGAAAATGTTCAAAAAGCTAAAGCTTCATAGTAACTCAACAAGGTGTTTTATTGGAGCATCTCTGTGGTGATTGATCTACCTATGGTAGACCGCAAAGAAAGAAAACAGCTTACCGGCTGTCTGTACTATTACATAAACAGCTTACCTGCTGTCTGTACTACTGATGGTTTTCCTTGGTCAGCAAAGCCTACCTGTGTACAAATGAAGGCAAAAAGGTAACACTTTACAATAAGGTTTATTAGTTAACTACTTTAGTTAA
>NW_015613371.1:0-795 GCF_001515605.1 Sinocyclocheilus anshuiensis
CCACGACATTCTAATTTATTGAGATGCACCTGTATGTGCTTGTAAACGCAATTTGATACATGATAAAAATGGATAAAAAATGTTAACAGATAAATGACTGCAGTGGGGAGGAGCTCTGTTGTCTGTGAGTAGTGTCTGCGTGGTCAGTGACATCATAACCAATCCTCTATCCCTTTTTATTTAGTAATGTAAATATAATGATACATATCAGTTTAACTCATGTGAAAATCCTTGTTCATTTTTTTTTTTTATTCAGACTTTTAAAGTAAATGTAAACATATTCATTAAAGGATAATTCACCTAAAACCTGAATTTGAGTTCAATTGGGCATCAAACATCTCTTCAAATTCAGCTCAGGGTGACCTGCTGTCCTGCGTTGGCAGTTTTTGTCTCATTTGGCTGCTTAAACAGTGTCTTTGCTAAAGAATCCTGCATAACAACATAATTATGCAATATACATTGTGATATTAACATTACAGTTAAAACTTATCATTAAAATCTGACAACAGTTTTATTATGCTTACCATGGAAAAGGCAAAAATGCTTAAAAGAAACATTCTTAGTCATCTTTGTTTATGAAAGAAGGTTAAGCTTGTCATGTTGATGATGATTTTTCAACAGCAGATGTTTTCTTTAGATTAGTAAGTTTGAGGTGGTGTCATGTGTTTCTCAACTGGTGGGTCGCGGAGTGTAATGTAAAAGAAACAACATCAACAACAAAAAGCGTAATTCTAAATGTTTTTCTGATGCGAGACTTTTATTTTGAAATATGTGCATGAAAGCTGTTGACACCAT
>NW_015613372.1:0-795 GCF_001515605.1 Sinocyclocheilus anshuiensis
TATATATATAGAATAATTTTCAGTATTTACATGAATTTCTGGTGCATCTCTTTTGTTTTAAGGACAGCAGCACTGGAGCTACATGAACAAGCCTGATTTGAGAATAATTCAAAGAGCATCTTGTGCTTCAGTGGAAGAAAGAACATCTGATTGCACACACAAAAGGAGTTCACAGTCACAAATGTGATTTATTGTGAGTTTAGAGATATTAAAATTCATTTTTTGCCATGATTCAAGATCAATTAGAAGGCTGAAGTGATTCAGATTCAGTTTGCAACTTGCATTGATTCAACTTCGATTCAAACCATGCACTGATTCAGATTTGATTTAGTTTCACATGGTCACAAATCTGTTTAAAATTAAAGAGATTTGAGTGATTTGAATTGGTTTAAGAAGGTTTGCAGTGATTCATAATCAATTACCAGGTTGAAGGGATTCAGTTTCATTTTGGATCTTGTAAGGATTCAAATTTGATGCAAGGTTGCAGTGATTAAAATTCAGTTTGACACTTGCATTGATTAGAATTCAGTTCAAAGCTTGCAATTATTTAAATTTGATTTTAATGTCACAAATGTGTTTTAAATTTGCAGTGATTCAAAGCCAACAAGAAAGGTTGGAGTGATTCAGAGTTGTTTTGGAGCTTTCGGCAATTCAAATTCAGTTTTCCGTATACAGTGATTCAGCTTCAATTCAAAACTTGTAGTGATTCGGATTTGATTTTGAGCTTCACATCGTCACAAATGTGTTTTAAATTCAACTAAATTAAGAGTCATTCAACTTCGTTTTGAGGTTTCA
>NW_015613373.1:0-795 GCF_001515605.1 Sinocyclocheilus anshuiensis
CATTTGTTTTAATTGTCCTGAGAGCCTCATTGGTGCCGAGTCCAACATTGAGCAAGCCTGATGTTCATCATGGAAAATTCCCATTTAAACCTACAACATAAGAAGCAAAATCTGTGTTTCTTGTTTTCCCACAGTGACACTGCCATTCCAGCCAGATTTTCAGACTAACTCCCCACTCACTTCCATTTTTGCTTAAATTCCAGTCAGTTTGGTGTATGACTAAGAATTGTTCACTTGAGAAGAGGATGAGTTAGCAATATGAGAGGGGCTACACACACACTATAGGAAGTTGAATGGATTGTGCACTATGACCTCACTATAAAGTTCTATAAACAAACATATTGTTTTTAGAAAATTTCCACTCTGTGTTCTACAACTTCCCAAGAAACACCCTTCCATGAACACTAAATTAAAGCATTTCCTGCAAGAGCCCCCTCGTCCCCCCAGCTACTCAAAACAGTGGTGTGGGGGTGTGATTTACTTCCCAAACTGACTCAAACATCATCTCTTCAGCATGGAAGATCTGACCCAAAAACCAAGCTTCAACAAACATAAAAATACCATACATTTTATAAGTTAGAATGTAAAATAAACATTTGAAGCTACTAAATCTATCAAACATTGTAAACTCAAAAATATGAGACAGGAAGTGCTGAGGTCCTTTTATTCCCCACCCACTATTTTGAGAAGACGAATTCATTCATTCTAGACTACAGAAAGTTCTTTCTTGGACACTTTTCAGACTGGGGGACTCCCTCTTTACTGACAAGAGAAAGGTGAGGTCATACAGTCAAC
>NW_015613374.1:0-790 GCF_001515605.1 Sinocyclocheilus anshuiensis
TAAGATGATATTACGGCTGTTTGCATTAGCTGATATTGTGCAGTGCGCAGTTGAGCCTTTTTGTATGATGAAACGAAGTCATTAATGCAAGTGTGGTTTCTGACTGTGATTTTTTTTTTTTTTAATTCCTTTACAGTTTCTCTCACTCGTCCCTCTGCTTCATGCCACTGCGGTACATTCACAGCAACAAGGATAAAAACATAAACAAATCTCCGGTAAGAAATATGACATGGATATCAGCATGCAAAAGAAGCTGAAAGCTGGGAACGAAGGCAGACAGATTAATGATACATTACAAGGACTAGCCTTGTTTATAGTAGTAATTTTCCCTCCCTGCACCTGCTCGCTTTCCCCCTGGCCTAATGCTGCCGCTCACTCTCTCGCCTCGTCTCTGTTTCTCCCCTCCATCACATCATGCACCCATCCTGGCACTGCATGGCGATACCAAACCACTGTGACATAGGAGGAAATAAAGCAACTTGATTTCAAATGTATGATTGAGATTGGGAAAAATTTGGTATAATACTTACAATAAGGTTCCTTTAGTTTATGCATTGACTAGCTAACAATGAGCAATACATTTGTTACAATATTTGTAATATTAACAGATGCAACACTTTTAACATTTAACATTTAAAACAATGTATTAGTAAATGTTGAAATTAACATGAAATAAGATTAATAAATGCTTTAGAAGTATTTGTCAATGCAAGTTCATGTTAAAGTAATGCTAAAGTCACCATGACATGACTCTATCTATCTATCTATCTATCTATCTATCTATCTATCT
>NW_015613375.1:0-795 GCF_001515605.1 Sinocyclocheilus anshuiensis
GCTGTTCTCCGTGCACCACCAGCCGTCCGCCGAGCGTGTGGCCGAAAGAAAATGCGGAGACGTGAGGGAGCAGTACGGCATCCAGCGAGTGGAAGCGATGTTCTATACGCTGGACCGTATTAACGCCGACCAGAACCTACTGCCCAACATCAGCCTGGGCTGCGAGATCCGGGACTCGTGCTGGCACTCTTCTGTGGCGCTAGAGCAAAGCATCGAGTTCATCCGAGACTCCCTCATCTCAATTCGGGACGACAAAGACGGATCTAAGTGGTGCATCGACGGGACCCCTTCCAACCAGCCTCCTCCTAGCAAGAAGCCCATCGCTGGAGTCATAGGTCCGGGCTCCAGCTCGGTGGCCATCCAGGTGCAGAATCTCCTCCAGCTGTTTAACATCCCCCAGATCGCTTATTCGGCGACCAGCATAGACCTGAGCGACAAAACTCTCTTCAAATACTTCCTCCGTGTCGTGCCCTCTGACACGCTGCAGGCGCGCGCCATGCTCGACATTGTCAAACACTATAACTGGACTTACGTGTCTGCTGTTCACACGGAGGGTAAGTCACTGGCAGGAACCTGCCGTTCTCACTGTTCCTTTTGTTAAAAGTATGAGACCTTTAAACAACTTTTCTAAACGACGTAAATGCCATACAGGACTTATATATAGCCCATACAGTGTAACATATATATAGCCCATACAGTGTACCGTTATGTGCAATATTTGTGGGTCCAGTAGAAGAACATTGTTACAGCCCTTCCTGTCTGGTCAGCTGTGACAAGATTTCTAGTTTTTTTTTT
>NW_015613377.1:0-796 GCF_001515605.1 Sinocyclocheilus anshuiensis
AGTGTATATTTTAGCTTTTGTTCCTAAGGGTAACTAACGCCCCAGTGCCAGATTTGTTTCTTTTTCTGAGATTGTAACTGTAAAAAATGTTCAATGCTGAAATAATATGCATTCCATCTGAAATAATATCTGCCTGTTGTTAATCAGGATCATAACCAAACATCGCACTAAAAACGATCGTTATGCCGTGTTGGTATTATTTTGAAGGGTTTTTTGGGGGAGTAATTTGACTCCTGTAGGTTTAGAAACAGACAACAGCAATAGCTCATTCATATTCATCTAGCTGATGAGGAGGTTTCATATCAAGCAAATCTCCATAATCTACTACTAGAAGAATTTGCATAAAATCATGGATCAGTCAAGAGTCTCATAACACATTTGACTAGATCCTTAATATAAAGCTACTGAAAGGTGATGCCATTATTTCTGTGTTAGAGCATTTCAATGTGAGATTTAAATACAAACTACAAGTTGCCGTTAGAGAATACAGTTTGGTGTCATGTACAGCTTCATATTAAATATATCTGTGCCATCAGTGTCACCCATAAACCAGACGTCAGCTGTGCCTGTGACTGTGAGGTGAATCACCTGGTCATGATTCATCTGATTGTGTAGGACAAAGAGCATGTTAAAGATAATATGTTTTGATCTGCCGGTTTGTGTTAGACTCTCGTGGCCCTGTTCATTTACACTAGACACAATTTACATCATCAGTTTATTGATAGAGGCCTTCAACCTGAACTCAGGCTGTTTAGACAGGAACACCAGGCAACTAACTAATGAATACTGCACAGCA
>NW_015613378.1:0-795 GCF_001515605.1 Sinocyclocheilus anshuiensis
TACGGGTGATGTCACGGACACTACGTCCATGTTTTTATACAGTCTGTGGTCCTGATGGAGCAAAACCAAGATTGTCTGTACAATCATACATTTAAATTCTCACAGAGTAAATCTTTAGATTTTTGCATAAATGCAAAAATTGTTTACTTTTAGAAGAGTCACTAACATTAAGTCCATTTGTTGTTTATAATGTCTCATAATTCCTACGAAAATTACTTGCATAATAATACTTAAGTCGTCTAAAGTTTGCATGCACATTTGTGAGAGAAAAGATCACAGTCACTGTAAATTATTATCAGAAGTTTTGGGTCAAGCTGCTCCATCGCAAACTCAAATCTCACCCCATTTGACTAGTAAAATTATCTGAAGCCTGTGCGTAATGTAAGTAAAGTGTGTTTCTGGAGTTGTTCCATTATAAGGCTAGTTATGCAAGGCAATCTCTCCGAAGTGTTGTGTTGGAAAAAAAACTTGTTTTAATTTAATGTGGAGTGTAAACATATATTTCTGCATGTTCTTCTCAGGGAGCAGGTGAGGTTGAATGGTTTTGGTGTGTTCATGTTTGTGGTTTATCCTGGAGCGTTTGTGGACCTCTTCACCACACATCTGAACCTCATCTCTCCAGTCCAGCAGCTCAGAATATTCTGTGCCGGTAAGACGTTTTAAACCACATATTTTACAAGCACAAAGCCACAAATCTTGCACATGCAATTCATAATGCATGCACGCGTTATTACAAAACCAAACGTTTTGTTTAAGTGAAAGTGAAGTGACGTGTGGCCAAGTATGGTGACCCAT
>NW_015613379.1:0-796 GCF_001515605.1 Sinocyclocheilus anshuiensis
ACCCGCTGGACTGGAGTGTGAAGCGTCGAGAGGAGGGAAATAATACGGGGAAAATAGCGCGTTTATGACATATAATTATAACATGTACAAAACACATGTTCAGCTCCCTTATTTTTAACTAGTAAATATTCAAAGATTCACATAAAAAAGACTGTCTCAATACTTTGTCTGTGAAACAGCAGAATCGGGTGCTGACAGATTCTTCATTTCTCAGCTGTGTTCTGTGAGCAAAACAAGACACTGTCATTGGGCAACTACACAACTCTATATCAAGTCAAGTAACCTTTATTTCTGTAACACTTTATTGAATACAGATTGTTTCAAAGCAGCTTTACAGTGATCAACAGGGACAGAGAAAAAACAGTTGAATTCTGCTGTAAAGCAGCTCTAAAAATGAAATAGTGCTATTGCTTAGCTGAAGTTAGTTCAGTTCCATTGCATCAATTATTAAATTAGTTCAGTTTGGCTATAAAGCAGCTCTGCAGAAAACACCACTGATCAGATCAGTTTAATTTCTCATAGTGTCATTGAAGTCTGACTCTCTAACCATTAGACCAGGGTCAGGATCAGGGCCGTAGCTGGGACACGGTGCAGGTTGTTCCCATGGGCCCTTTTTTAAATTATGTAAATGGTACAAATAAATAAGCAGAACAAAGATGCAAATTAAACAATGTTTAAGATTTTCTAATTTTTTGATGTTCAGGTACAGAAAACGAATAATCAAATGTAAAATATCATTGCACAGTCTTCAAAATATAGATTAATTCTTGTTAAAACTACAAAGTAATTCAGTCAA
>NW_015613380.1:0-796 GCF_001515605.1 Sinocyclocheilus anshuiensis
AATCGTTTAAGATTTGAAAATCGTCTAGTGTGTCCCAGGCCTTAAATTTTATTTTAAAATATGTGGGCAAAAAAAAAGTAAATTTTACTTATTGTTTTTGTCAGTGTATGTTTTACAAGAAAATACAATTTCAGTCTTATGTGTAATTCGATGTGTTACTTGCCATTTACTTGTAATTAACTGTAAAAATATACTAGCAATTTTTGAGTAAAACCTCTTTCTAAGCTGTTTTTGTATTGAGTCAAGAGTCAGTTACTCGTGTGTAAAACCATTCAGGTCAAATTTTTGTGTTATGCCTGACCTATTCACAGGTCAGGGTTCACTAAACTTGAACTTTGGTACACAGCAGAACAAAAACTTCTTCTTGTGTTTCTAGCATTCACATACAAACATATGGAAGTGAATGAAGCAAAAACTCTACTCTGACCACACCTTTACTCTGTAATTCATCAAATGGTTTTATTTCAAATCAGACAGATTTTTGTTGTCAGGAAGAAGAATTGCTTGTCTAGGCTCCATGGGTATTCCTGTTACCTCTGTTGGAGCTCGTACATCTGATCGACACAAGCTACAGTTCTACAACCTGCATTTGGAGCCGTGACGCTGCTGTTGACCGCCATCTAAGTGCAGAATCTCTAGAGTTGTGGGAGATTTTATTGAACCCGTGGAAAGGCAGGGACTGGCAGCATTATGAGGCGGCTGTGGAATTGTGTGCCAGTGTCACTCACGTTGAATGACAGCACCACTATTGTTGAGAAGTGGACAGATACATCTTGACGTTCCAGCATTCATCCGA
>NW_015613381.1:0-796 GCF_001515605.1 Sinocyclocheilus anshuiensis
CCCATCTTTGTATCTGGGATCTAGAAGAGTGGCGATGTAGAAGAGTGGCTCAGTTTCAACATCAGCAAAGCGCTTCTCCACTGCCTCCAGCAGAGTCCTCTTCATTGTTTTTATTCCCTGGTCATCATCATCCTCCCGAGACAGAACACGTCTGAGGACTAATGAGTGAATGAATGACTTAATGAATGCATGGGATTATAGTTTGTTTCAAACAACATCAATAAATGTTACAGTATAAAGTAATAAATAAAAATACAAATTACCTGTTATGGCAGGGATCACATCAGCTGCAGTTGCAGTCTCCCTGCTCACATCCCTGGTCAGCTCTTCAAAGGGGGATAGCACATCAGCAGTCTTATTCATCAGCTCCCACTGGTGAGCTGTCAGTGTTGCTGGTAGAGTGCGCTCAGCTGCAAAGACACTAAGAGCACGTTTTTGGTGCAGTAGGCTCTGCAGCATGTAGAGGCTGCTGTTCCATCGTGTCTGCACATAAGAGAACATGATTCACTTTATTTTTGTGCAAATTAGGTGCAGAGCACGTAATGTATTAGTAGCTTACTAAATCCAGTGTATGGGAAATAATAATAAAATAGAAATACATTAAAGAATGTTACGAGAGGAATCTCACCTGTACATCTTGCTGTAGGCGCTTGATATCCATATTTAGGTCCATCTGTATGTCTTCTAGTCGAGAGTAGGCCAACGGGGAGTGTTTAAAATGGCCTACAATCTTCCTTGCGTTGGCCAGGGTCTCTGTCACGCTGCGCTGAGACAGCAGGCCCTCATGCACACAGAG
>NW_015613382.1:0-796 GCF_001515605.1 Sinocyclocheilus anshuiensis
TAAGTCTTTGATATTAATTTATATAATAAATAGCCTATAATAAATTAGTACACTAGATGAGGTAAAATAAACCTTGTGTATGAGTTCACATTCTATTGATTTGTGCTTATTGGTGAAAGCACAATACCTGAAATGCAAATCATTTTGATCAGTTTTTATCAATTTTACCATTATACAGCATGACGAAAATGTGACTAAAATTCCGTTGACTAAAACTTGACTAAACAAAAACTGGACAAGGTTGACTAAATATGATAACTAAAACATTCGACACATGACTAAGACTAAGACTAATTTAAAAGACCAAGACTAAGACTAAGACTAAATTCAAAAATGGCTGACAAAATTAACACTATTAGAAAGTTAGAAAGACTTCGAAGTTTGAAGATTCAAGCAGACAAAATGATAGATAGAATTAAACAGCAAAAGAAAGATAAATAGAACAACAGAACAATAAAGAGAACGACAGACATGCAGACAGAATGACAGATAGAACAATAAAGAGATGAATGAACGAATGGTATATAGAAAGAACGATAGACAGAACAAAAGAGAGAAAGAACAATAGAATGACAGAACGACAGATGGACAGAAAGAATGATAGAATGATGGATAGAAAGAACAACAGACAGAACCAACAATAGAAAGAATGACAGAGAGAAAGAATGACAGACAGATGGGCAGAATGAATGAACAAAAGAACTACAGACAGATAGATATAACAGAATGACAGACAGAAAGAATGATCGAACAGACATAAAGAACAAGAGACAGACAGAGCAGTCAGAAACAAAAC
>NW_015613383.1:0-796 GCF_001515605.1 Sinocyclocheilus anshuiensis
CAAAACCTAGTGAACTCCCTTCATATTCATCATTTTAAGGCATCATCTTAAGGTCTTGACGTGAAAGTTGTTTCAAAAGGTAGGCAACTTAATTGTTAATTGTCATTTCCCATATTTCATTTTTGCCAAATTTTAAAAGGAAAAGCCATTAAAAGGAAAGTATTTAGATAAGAATACTGAACGGGATGTTGTTGAAACGAGATAAAGCCATACTGTGAATTAAAAGTCAAAATTTTGAGAAATAGTTGTTACTGCAAGATATAAAGTCACAATTGGGAAATCTAAGGTCGTATTGCAAACGGCTCAGTCATGTTATAAGCTAGAAAGTGGCATGTATTAGAAATAAAGTTCCAATTGCAAGATATAAAGTCATATTTTGAGATAAAAAGACACAATTTTGAGAAATAAAGTTGCAGCTGCAAGACATAAAACCACATTGTGAGACATAAAGTCACAATTGCGAACTCAAAAGTTGCATTTTGAGATCTAAACTACTCTAAGGCATCATTACATGTATCCATAGTGGTGAAAGCAATCCCAAAATACACTGAGGCAATCTGAAAAAAAGAAGAAGAAGAATATCATTAGAAATGTTTTTGTGTATGGCATTGCTCCTCTCACATTCATTTAAACCAATAGTGAGCCTTTGTTTGCTTTGCTGCCTATTTGTCCCAATTGTTCCAAATCCCTCACTTGTGAGGTTTCATTTGAGTTAGGATGTTGCTTTAAAAGGCAGCTGCCTATATAGGCAGTGAGGCAGCTCACTAGATTTTGGAAATGCTACAGATCAACAGCG
>NW_015613384.1:0-796 GCF_001515605.1 Sinocyclocheilus anshuiensis
ATGGTAGGGTCAGAATTTTATGACATGAAAGTATTGATCCATCCTGCCTTGGGTCAGTCTGCTGCTGCTGCTGGTGGTGGTGTAATGGTGTGGGGGATATTTTCTTGGCAAATTTTGGGTCCCTTAGTACCAACTGAGCATCATTTAAACACCACAGCCTACCTAAATATTGTTGCTGACCATGTCCCTCCCTTTATGACCACAATGAACCCATCTTGTGGTGGCTACTTCCAACATAACGTGGCATGTCACAAAGCTCAAATCATCTGAAACTGGTTTCTTGAACATGACAATGAGTTCACTATACTCAAAATGGCCTTCATAGTCATTAGATCTCAATCCATTAGAGTACTTTATGTTTGGGATGTGGTGAAACGGGAGAGTCACATCATGGATGTGCAGCCAACAAATCTGCAGCAGCTGAGTAATGATGCCATGTCAATTTGGACCAAAATCTCTGCGGAATGTTTGTAGCACCTTGTTAAATATATGCCATGAAGAATTAAGCCAGTTCTGAAGGCAAAACCTGGTATTGGTAAGGTGTACCTAATAAAGTTGCTGGTGAGTGTATGTGCCTGTTTAGAATTTAACTTCAAAACTATAGGCATTAATAGAGAGTGGTCTTTCTGAAAAAATTCCAATAGATCAGCTTTTTGGGTTCCCCAAAGAACCTTACAGTGAACAGTTCTTAAAAGAACTATTTTTCGTAGTGTGAAGAAGAAGAATCTAAAGAACCCTTTGTGCAGTTGACAAGGTTCCATGGATGTTAAAGGTTCTTTATGGAACCATAGATGCC
>NW_015613385.1:0-795 GCF_001515605.1 Sinocyclocheilus anshuiensis
GTGTGTGTGTGTGTGTGTGTGTTAAAGGTTGATCTCTCAGTAGATACTGATTAATTACACAGATCAATGAGGGGTCTCTGAACTCCCTGATCAATTCACAACCGAGAGGAGAAGAGAGCGAGATCACTGACTTTTAAAACATCCATGGCTGTATTTATGCCGTCATCCTCCCATTAGCCTAAAGCAATAGTTCACCCAAAAATTCTGTCATCATTTACTCACCCTAAAGTCATTCCAAAGCCATATTACTTCTCTTTTCCAGTAGGAAAAAACATTTTTTTTTGAAGATTTTCTTGTGTCCATACAATGAAAGCATACATGTCCATACAATGTACAAAAGCTTCAAAAAGGACAAAAACCCCAAAATAAAATCTTTGTGCTACTAAAAGCCAGTCAGTCATACAGGTCTAAAGCATGTGGGTGAGTAAATTATGGCATTATTTCATTTTTGGGTGAACTATTCCTATAACTATTTATCTTACTTGTGACGACCAAGTTGGTATGTGCCTGGATTTCTCCAGCCGTGTTTTCAGCAAAGCACTGGAATATTCCGGCATCGTCCGGCTGAATTCTCCGCACTTGCAGAACCATTGAGGAGGAGGTGAGCTTGTATCGAGGGTTGTTCAGTGTGGAGAGGGTGACGGCATCTTTGAACCACTCCAGCTTCAGTGTGGGAACCCCTGAATAATACATGAAGCATGACAATGTGTTTCAGCAGCTTTCATACAGCTTAAATAAATATCACTATTTCAGATAGACAGACAGACAGACAGACAGATAGACAGACAGATAGAT
>NW_015613386.1:0-796 GCF_001515605.1 Sinocyclocheilus anshuiensis
GCTGTTGTAGACGCACACAGTCAATGCGCTCAAAGGTTCGCAGACCGTTCCAAAAATGGCGGATTGCTTACATATTGCGGCCCATAGAAACAGTTGCTAATGAGGCAGCTACGTATATATATCTATGCCTGAACCATTCTAGGTTTAAGCTACCTGTGTCACGCTTGACAGTCTTTATGGCAGCTGCTATGACTGCAGCTGATACCATCCTTTGAGGAATGTATAGAACAGCTGTGAATATCATGGGAGAGGCAGGCGCGTGATATTCCCAGAGAAGAGGTGTAATCAATTAATGGGGATGTGTGATAGGAGAGACATATTTCCCCCCTCTATCACTGTCACCTTCAGCGAATAAACCATCCTCTCATGTCAATACCACACAGCAGGTGGATCAGTCAGTCAGAACTTTGTGTCTGGTTATTATTTGCATCTGCTGTAAGCCATCTTCACTCACCTGTATCATCAGCAAGATTTGGGCTGAGGAAAAGGAGGAGGAAGAAGCTGCGCACCGATGCTAGCATTGTAACTGAAATCTTGGAGATGGCAGTTACATCTCTTGGTCTGTCTTTATTTTCAAATCGTCCGGAATCATGAGTCATCAAGTGTGGAATTTGAAACTAAACAGTCTGTTCTGTTCTCTGCACAAATGGCTTTGTTTGGCCGGTTTCTGCTGAAGGAACAGCCAGTGCTGGAGGCTGTGATCACCACGGCCTGAAATATATAGGCCGATATTTATTTAATAATATTTATTTATTTATAAATATAAATAAAAATATAAATATAAATAAAGAAATAA
>NW_015613387.1:0-779 GCF_001515605.1 Sinocyclocheilus anshuiensis
ACACACACACACACACACACACACACACACGTACACCAGACGTGACACTGATGGGAAGTGGCCTGCATAACAGAAGCTGTGAATGTGCGATTACACTGAGCTATTTTTAACCTCACCATCTGTGAATTTTAAAGCTGAAAATGAAAGGTAAAATGCATGTTTGCCACAGCGACAGAAAAAGTACATAAAGAAATATTCTTACCTTAATGATACATCGAAGTGTCCAATTATGTAAAGAATAATGTATAGCCAGACAGTCATTATCGCAAAATAAACCCAGACGGAATGAGTATGACCTTGATACTAAGCAGAAAAAATCTTTAAGTTTGTGACAGTGACTATACATTATATATCTTGCATAGCTGTTCAACAAATACCTAAATAAATGTACATTAAATATTTGAATTCTGTTGTTTTAGTAGAAAGACCCTGTTATACGAGAGACATGAAACTAGTACAGATATGTAGGAATATGATTTATCCAGTTATATACAATAATATTGAACCTCATAGTCATGCACCAATCAGAATCAAGTATTCTAGAGCACATGTGATAATGTACGTTATAACATACGCAATATCACACAATAGCAATGCTAACATTCAGACTAAAAGCAGGCATGTGATTGTGATATTGCTTTTATACAACAGTTAAATAACCAAGAAGTTAATAATATTTTATTCACAATATTCCCAGTTAGTTTGTAAATCTTTGCAACCACGAAAATTGTTCCAAACACTGACAGACCATAACGCGTTCAAATGCCACAGTAAGGTGT
>NW_015613388.1:0-796 GCF_001515605.1 Sinocyclocheilus anshuiensis
TCCACTGTGTAAATAGTGCACAGATGATGTTTTTATTAGCATGGAAACACAGATCAACAACTACACTGGTCAGTCTATGCGGTTACACAACAGATCAGAGAGATACTGTATCCCATAATGCACCTGACACCACCTTCCATCTCCAGTGTGACGAATGAACCGTCAACAAGCACTCATACTTCACCACACATGCTAGCAACCACCAAAAATAAATGTACTGTACAGAAATAAATATATAAATATGAATTCTAGTAATAACACCAATAAATTAAAAAGCAGCACGCTTTAGGATTACTGGATTACTGACTCTTCACTAAAGCTAAAACACAAGAGAAGTAGAGCTGTTTGATGTTTCTAATACAGAGGAAATCTGACATCACAGATCGCACACATCACAAACGCTGAGTGAAAGTAGATCAGTGCTCAAACTATAAAACACACACTCTTCAGTTCTTCAATTTGAGATGCTGGAGTTTAGATTATGTTCCTGTTCATTTATCAGTTACAGCACCAGGGTCCAAAACTAACACTCCACTCCTGCGCTAAAACACAATTACTTCACAGTTTGCAGATAATGTTATTATGAACTTTATTTATTAAACATTTATAAGTAATTATTAAAAAAATCTATCCAAAAGATATTTATTAAATAAACTTCTCTTAAGCCCAAAACACACTGCACGATTTTAGCAATACTATAAGATCACACTGTGCGACATGGATCTAATAAACTTGGCTTCGACGTTTGTGTAGTATGGAAGAAAATTTATGACAAATGTCTTTGAAACAAAAAAGC
>NW_015613389.1:0-796 GCF_001515605.1 Sinocyclocheilus anshuiensis
AATTAATAGAAACTGGACACTAATATAACAAAAACCAACAATCGGTCATTTGTCAGTATGAAAGGTTTCTCCAATTTGAGTTTTTGAACTTTAATTCTTAGGTTTTGACTTTGTTTGGACAGTTTTATAAATCTACAGATTTCTGTGCAACAGAAGTTGTCTATAGGCTCTGTATAATGGCAAAATATAATTATCATTGCACTGACAACATCTCAGATTATGTGTAAAATGAAGTAATAAAGGCTAAAAGTAGCCTGATATTGTAGCGATATTGTTAAATGTTTGTGAATCACGTGACTATACTAAAAAAGAACGTCAAAATTTCGGTTCGGTTTTCTTATGTAGGTTAATTTTTAATCATGTTAATGAATTTTAATATTTGTTGGTGTATAATACAAAAAGGAGGCAATTTATTTGCTTCTAATTGAGTTTGCCGATCCATGACTAATAACACAAAACAAGCGTTAGATATTAATAAAAGAACACGTTTTACAGAAGCTTCACATTTATTGGTATTTATTTATAGATTAAATGTAATCGATTAGAGCTGAGTTTTGTTGCATTTACACCGTTTTGACCAGCAGGTGCCGCCAGTCTGTGGTGTTTCGATGGCTTTGAATCATTTTGCGTGTGAATGAATCATTCGATTCAAATGATTCAGTTTCGAAAAGCTTCGTTTCTCACATCACTAGCGGAGCGTTCGTGCTCTCGTCACCGCCCTCGCGTCGACGCGGCCAATCAGCTCGCACTGGCCTTGCGTGACGTCACGCACCAGCTAGCTCGCCGAACAAAAGCC
>NW_015613390.1:0-796 GCF_001515605.1 Sinocyclocheilus anshuiensis
GTTTAAAACCAAGTCAGTGGGCAGTAGTAGCATAAATTATTTTTCCTTCTTTAATTAGTCAAGGTTTTTGTACAGTGAAAGGTTTGGTTACTCACACATACATAGTATGAATGTGGGTAGTATGAATGGACTCTACTGCATGAACATCGGTGATGTTTTTCAGAATTCTTACAGATTTCATCAGCGTTTTAACGTCAACTGGATCAACAGCTCAAAGCAGGCGTCGGTCAGCTGCTCGCAAATCACGCCTTCGTCGACAGCTTGTAAACCATTTACTAAATATATATTTAGCTAGTAAATATTACCTCAGAATAAAAGCAGCCACAGCTGTGAACAGAATGATAGAGGCTGATTTTGAGTAAGGAAATAAAGTAATTATATGTAGATAATTGAGATCATGATCTCAATTATCTACATATAATTACTTTATTTCCTTACTCAAAATCAGCCTCTATCATTCTGTTCACAGCTGTGGCTGCTTTTATTCTGAGGTAATATTTACTAGCTAAATATATATTTAGTAAATGGTTTACAAGCTGTCGACGAAGGCGTGATTTGCGAGCAGCTGACCGACGCCTGCTTTGAGCTGTTGATCCAGTTGACGTTAAAACGCTGATGAAATCTGTAAGAATTCTGAAAAACATCACCGATGTTCATGCAGTAGAGTCCATTCATACTACCCACATTCATACTATGTATGTGTGAGTAACCAAACCTTTCACTGTACAAAAACCTTGACTAATTAAAGAAGGAAAAATAATTTATGCTACTACTGCCCACTGACTTGGTTTTAAAC
>NW_015613391.1:0-796 GCF_001515605.1 Sinocyclocheilus anshuiensis
TATATATATATATACTGTATATATACTGTAGATTTGTGTGGTGAACAGACGGAAATAATTTCAAAATCAAAAAATACTGACAGTCCATTTAATGAATCAGAAAACTTGAAAACAGAATGTTTTCATGTTCACGAATCAGACCATTTAACTAATTGAATCAATAAACTGGTTCTTTGAATTATAATCTCACTTGGAAGATGATTAATGAATATGAAGGGATAGTTTACCCAAAAATGACAATTCTGTCATCATTTATTCACCCTCGACTTGTTTAAACCTGTTATAAAAGTTTATATCTTTTGTTCAACACAAAAGAAGATATTTTGAAGAATGGTGGTAACCAAATGGTAGCCATTGACATTGACAAAGTGTTTTTTTTCCATGCTATCAAACTCAATGGCTACTGTCAACTATTTGGTTACCAACATTCTTCAAATAATCTTCTTTGTGCTCAACAGAAGAAATAAACTACAAATTTAGAACAACTTGAGGATGAGTAAATGATGACAGAATTTTCTATCCCTTTAAATTTAGCAAGGTTTCTAATCCTCATACCCCAACATTTCTCCTTTTTGTGTTTCATAGAAAAAGCAAATCAAACAGGTTTTGAATGACATGAGTGTGCAAATGATGACCAAATTTTCATTTTTGAGTGTATCCCTTCAAAACTGAGCCTTTGTGTGACAGCTGTAAAATGCAGGAGAAAAGTCGAACTGCTGTTCTGTTCTCCGCTATAAAGACTCTTGGAGTCCGAATGCATTATTTAAGACATTCTGATTTATTTAATTTTCCCTAT
>NW_015613392.1:0-795 GCF_001515605.1 Sinocyclocheilus anshuiensis
GATGCAAAGCTGCATTTTCAGCATCATTACTCCAGTCTTCAGTGTAACATCATCCTTCAGAAATCAGTTACATATGCTGATTTTATGCTCAATAAATTTTTTTTGTGCTTCTTAATACCTACCTTAATACCTTAATACTACCATTAAAAATTGTGGACAAGTATTCAGCAAGGTTGCAGTGTAATAGGGCCCAATTAACTGTATTAATATTAATATTTTACTTTTTTTTTACTGGTTTTACCTGTATTTTCAATTTTGTACTTGGAGATGCAGGTTCAAATCTGTTCTGTGTCCCTGGCATTCCCCCTCCATTTTCTTGTTTTTTTTTTACTGTCTTACAAAATAAATACATAAAAATAAGTGAATAAAAAAACCTTTGGGCTTCCACACAGTTGATGTTGTGGTGGGTAGTTTTATGACATGTGTCATGGTAAACACACACAATCTGATTAAATGGCATGACATTACCAGAGCTTTAGACATTTGTTTGGACATTTGTAGGTGATTTCTGGCCAACTTCTCATGTGCATATGCTTGTTAGGTTGAACATGTCCCTGCAGCAGTCACTGCTAAAAACTCAGACCTCTTTTGTGTGATCTTACTGTGTCCGAGTGTTCTTAATATTTAATACCCTCACAAATAACCATGCAACTCAAAACATAACAATCTTGTATAACAGTCTTTTGACATGGCAGCGGTCATGTGTTGTAGGTGGAGGAGCGAGAGGCTCTGATCCTGGAACTACAGGATGTCATCACTGAGCTACACCAGGAGATGTCTCTGAAAGAACAGCAC
>NW_015613393.1:0-796 GCF_001515605.1 Sinocyclocheilus anshuiensis
AACTGCTAAATTGTAATCCATAGCCAGACTAATTGCCCCCATCCTTTATGGTCTTAATGGCCTGTGTGACCTTATTGTTTCCTCTGTCTGAAAGGCTTGTTTGCTGGGGTCTAAAGAGAGGCTTTGAAGTGGGACTACTGGGCAGAGATTATATGTGGCACGTTCACTCACTCTGATATATTTATATTATCTGCACTTAAGTTCATGAAGCAAAAAGGAGTGAAACGTCAGAAACGGAGATCGTAACGTCGTCCGACGGTAATCATATGGCCCAGTGTTACTGTCGCTCTTCATTAGTGACACATTTCTCTATGAGAGTCCGAGGGAATAAATGTGTTCTCCAAGAAATAGTGACCCACCAATTACCTAGCAGGCTTCCGGATCTGGACCACTCAGACAGAAAGAACTGAAAATGGATCCTTGTTCTGACTCTTATTCTCTGAGGAATGCGTAATTTTTGTGGTACACATATTGCGTCAAACTTCCTGAGGAATCTTATTCTTTGTATTTTTCTTAGTCATCTGCATTCTTACTGAAGTATTGTTAAATTGTGATTGTTGAAAATCCAGTAAATTAGGCTGAATAGACTGAACCGGTTCTCTATAGCCTTGTTTAGTACAGTACAGTACAGTATGATTCGGGACGGTAGACCCTGATCCGGCTTGCGTTTCCGCTGCCAACAGTACCCTTACTTGATAGTCAAGTCACCTTTATTTATATAGCGCAGTATATTAGGGCTGTGCGATATTGAAAAAAAAATGCGATACCTTGTTTAAAAATGCGATATTCGATATGC
>NW_015613394.1:0-797 GCF_001515605.1 Sinocyclocheilus anshuiensis
CTGCTGTAATTGCTGCAAAAGGTGGACATGCCAAATATTAAAGTTTGATGTCGGTATTATCAGATCTGTCAGGTGTTCTAATAATTCTGGCCACCACTGGCTGTATATTAATGAGATGTTAGTTTGTGTTTGATATGAGAAGGAGAAGTGTTTCTGTGAGCGCTGACACACTGTAACGTGCCTCTGGTTCACTATCTAGTGCACTTGTGGCGGTACAGAGGAGGATACCCAGCTCTGACTGAAGTCATGAACAAACTGAAGAATAACAAGGTAAAACAGTGCAGAACCAGTGTTACACAGCACAAGACATTATGGGGTTATGTTCTGAATATACACCAGACATTTCAGAACGCTCATGTTTACTGTAGTCTGCGTGTGAGTGTGACATCTCGTAACATTTTGGCGTGAAAATACATGTAGAAAATAGAATGTGTTAGTTGATTAAGCAGCATTAACAGTGTGACTAATGAAGAATATCAGCCTACAGCGGGTTTGGAGTAACTAATGGACAGCGTTGAGAAGGTTACTGTAACAGGTCACAGATTACAAGTTACCCTAGTAGTGTAACTATTTCAGTTACTTTATTAATGTAACTGATTCCATTTGATTACTTTTCTAAATATCTAATGAATGTTTTCAACTGTTAATAATATTGAAGCATGTAAAGCAGGCAGGGTAACATTACAGTAGTGCTCTGATTACTGTCAGACTTTTCACTTTAAGATTATGATAGTTTCATTTTGAAGCACAGTCACCACAGAATCAGACTTTAGCACCTCTTTTTACCTTAAGATCAT
>NW_015613395.1:0-796 GCF_001515605.1 Sinocyclocheilus anshuiensis
CCCCAGTGACTTAAGACTGGTTTTGTGGTCCAGGGTCACAAATAAGGGAAAGGGTGTGCTATTATTATTACACATTTATACTACAATATTAAAAATGCATTATATGCATATATACACAATTTTGTAATGTATTTAGAAATAGCATATATTTGTCTGATAAAATACAGATAATATTTACTATTAATAACGGTCAACTCTCCAGATGTTTTTAAATGTAACTGGGTTGAATAGGCATTGCACATGTAGTTTAAAAGAGAAAGGGCTATTTATGTACATACATTCTTATAATTAAAAAGTGATTTACAATTAGAGGCAATAGAAAAAAAAAACGTTCGTTTATGGTTATCTGCCAATATCTGGCAATTATGGTGCTGGTACTTTAGGCCTGAGGTGCGGGAACCAAATGAACTTGAACTTTTTAGGCACAAATGGCACAGTTTCCTGAGAATGGGCCATTTAAAAATAATTATTTACAAACACACTCTGGACAGACAACCTGCAAACTCTCCAGCAAAATGTAATAGTTACAATAAATGTAACAATTCAACTTTAGATCATTTTCTATTATTTTCCGTTACCTGACGGCTCAGAATCCTCCTCATCTGAGTCACTCCAGTGCCTCTCTTCTGCCACAGACTGTTTAAGCAGCTGATATGCTTTGGTCTCTATAGAAAAAAAATACAAAATGCGAAAGCAGCTAGTCAAATATTTACTAAAGACCTCGACTTCCAACTTTCCAGAGGCCTGATGTTTGATGAACCAACATCAGCTCTTTAAGGCCACTGATGAGCAAAGA
>NW_015613396.1:0-797 GCF_001515605.1 Sinocyclocheilus anshuiensis
TTAAAAAGATTCTGTGACATCATAAGAACTTAAAAAGGTTCTGTGGCATAATTGAAACTTAAAAAGGTCATTTGACATCATAGGAACCGAAAATGTTTCTGTTGCATAATGGAAACATAAAAAAGTTCTATGGTAAAACTCAGTTCCTAGAGGGTCGCAGCCCTGCAGAGTTTAGTTCCAGCCCTACTCCAACTCACATGCCATGTGGTTTTCAAATAAGCTTGAAGGACTTGATAGGTACGTTCAATTAGGGTTAAACCTAGGGTTGAACTCTTCAGGGCTGTGGCAACCTCCAGGAACTGAGTTTTGCATCCCTGTTCTATGGCATCATTGGAACTTAAAAAGGTTCTATGGTATAATAGGAACTTAAAAAGGTTCTGTGATATCATAGGAACTTAAAACGTTCTGTGACATTATAAGAACTTATAAAGGTTCCTCAGGCTCTGTTGGTAATCATTCTTTTGAAGACTGCTGTAGCTTTGGTATTTGTTTGTGCGTGCGTCGCTCCTGTCTTCCTCTCCAGGCCTTCGTCTTTGTTCTTGGTGTGATTTGTCTTTAGTGTGAGGCTGTGAGCTCATCTGGGTAGACACAACAGAACACCAACCAACAACAGAAAGAGTAATGTCAACCCTTGAGCTATCTCTCTCTCTTCACAGAGATCAGCTCTGCCCGTCTACCCAAACAGACACTCTTCCAGACAATAGCTTCAATTAGATGTTTAGTGGATGATGGTCCTGTGATCTAAAACACAGCCGCAGTGCCAGAGGGTATATCATCTGTACGGCTCTGTCTCATCT
>NW_015613397.1:0-797 GCF_001515605.1 Sinocyclocheilus anshuiensis
AATTGCATCATATGACCCCTTTAAGCCGTACGATTATTGATGATTATCATTTCAGTCATTATAGTCTAGTCAAAGCAATATATTTTTTTATTTATTTACTGTAATTTTAAATGATAAAAAAGGATGTAAATCTACAAACAGACAAATGATATGATATGCTATTAATAGACATTTCACATTTAGTTATAAGTTTAAATGCTTAAACTCTCCCGATATTATATGAAGCTGCTTTGCTTACTACTGCTTTTTAAATGCAGTTGCCCTCTAAATCAACCTCTTAGCCACCATGGAACATCAAAACTAATTTTCAACACTATATAGGTAGTGGTGGCCTCTCAATCTCCATGCAGGATATATGCAGTGTCGCCTTAGAATTTGGCAGCATAATGAAGATGCCTTAAAATTGTCTCTTGACAGCTCACTGCATTTTGGAACAGTGCAATTATGTGTAGGTATATTTAGTAATATTGCAGTCTCAACAATATATGTTTCACCTCATAATTAAGTGTTATGTATTTTCCTGTGGTAGAGCTCCTCTGTGATTCCTGCACTGAGCTGCGGTAACTGTGCTAGGAGTAGAGCCGTAATGGCGACTCATTAGAGAGAGAGAGAGATAATGACAGCAGGGTGAGCCCTTAGGAGCCCACCTGGACGAGAACGCCCAGAGAAACCTCACAGCGACACTCGCTCCATCACGCCTCGGGCCGATAGAGAGCGCAGGGGAGAACAGAGGACGGAGGACGGGGAGAAAAGCAGGAGGGAAGTGGGCGATTGAAGGAAAAACAGGGAGAGGTGGT
>NW_015613398.1:0-797 GCF_001515605.1 Sinocyclocheilus anshuiensis
TCAGACAACTTCTCAAGTTTGGGCTCTTTAAATTGACACTGACCTGTCTCACGAGTTTCAGAGAGATCTTTTCGACAGGTGGTGGACTGAGGTGGCGGACTGAGCCATTTGAACATTCTGTTCAAATGGCAGAGAAAGGTGGGAGGAGAAAAATTATTTTTGGGAAACTATGCCTCCTACTGGTCTATCCCACCGCTGCCACCACTTGTTAGGGACCTAGCAGTCAAAAAATAGTAGGGCATAGGAAAAACCTATAGGCCTATAAAAGAGGTAACCAGAACAAAACTAAACTCAAAATAACTGAAAGCATGACAAACAAACTGAACTGACCTAACAAATGACACAATAGGAGCACATTTATTCAACTTGACTAGTCCATGTTGCACACAAGAGGGGAAAACAAGAAACAACTACAAAATACAATAACAATATAAGTATCAAACTATTTAAACCATTGAAATAAAGATTAAATATAAGTCTTAGAAAGAAAAACTAAACCAAAGTACAATTAAGGAAATTAAAAATTAGAAAGAAATGCCCACTTAAACAACTCAATCCTCCCTACAATTCATCAGTCCATTGGTACCGGCCTTCCGCTGGCTAAAGAGTGGTGGAAGCAGCACGCCAGTCCTTTAGACAGACGGACCCCGCGACGGAAGCTCGGAAACCTCCGCTATTCTCCACACAACCCACACCACGGTAACTTAAACTCAAAAGAAAACAATATTAACAGAAATATACAGCACAGCGAACTAGTGATGGGAGAAACGAAGCTTTTCGAAGCATTGAATCAATTG
>NW_015613399.1:0-797 GCF_001515605.1 Sinocyclocheilus anshuiensis
TTTAATGTTTTATGTTTTATTATTTCTGTTAATGAAGTAATGATGTTCTGTTTGTTTTTTTAGTAACAATGGTGGTTTTAGTTTTAGTTAACTTAATAACCTTGGTTTGGCTGCAATGAAAAAATCTCTGCTCTTCAATAATTAATTTACTTTAATGCATTAATATCAAGAAATTATGAGGATTTATACTGATATCGTCCCACTTTGTAACCTAAAACATTTCAACAATTTCAGAGGGCTCTGTGTATATAAAGTTAACACTTTACAATAAGGTAAAAATAGTTCATGTATTAGCTAATATGAACTAACATAAGCAATATTATATACAGCATTAACTAATCTGTCAAAATGTTAAAATACATCATAAAAATACATTTAAAAATGTTCATTTATATTTGTTCAAAGCATGATTCTCTGATATACTATTGTAGCTTTTATTAATATTAAAATGTAACAATAAAAGAAAGAATCTGAGTTAGACCGAACCGGTTTAAAGTGGCGATTACTGTTGCTGTGGTTACAGCTGTTATCGTTATCGTTACTATAGTGTGGAGTTTTAGTAATCGCTCCTTCTCTAACAGAGCGGCGGAGTCCAGTCAAAGCATCGTCTGCTGGCACTAAAGGCATCTTTGATTCTGTCCTGATGAAGTGCTCAGAGTCAGTCCAGATCCGATCAGCAGACTCACTCAGATCTCCAGATGAGCAGATCCTGCAGAGCAGAAGAGGAGAGAATGAACCAAACACACGACTCAACTGAATCAACTCAACACACTTCACCTGTTTTACATTACTATCAC
>NW_015613400.1:0-793 GCF_001515605.1 Sinocyclocheilus anshuiensis
TGCTCGTTCGCTATGGGGTCATGATATAACAGATACCTGTCAACACCTAGCAGTCATCCAGCAATCAGAGCAGAGCACTGCTGTCAGCAATAACACACACACACACACACACACACATATGCTTCAGCCGCACACATACTGAAACACATAGAGACATGCAGCAAAAAACCCACTCTACACCCCCCCACATGCACATACCGACATAAGTGGTTATACAACCATGCATAATCAAGGACAGACACAACAAGCGCTTTTTCCCTCACCCTTTCCTCTCTTTCACACACACTTTAAAATCCAAACCTGTTATGTTATGGCCTTTTGTGTTTGTCAATCACCCTGTCTCCTGTTTCCCACGTCTGCCTGCTGTGGCCTGGCCCCTGGCCACCAGACTGAATGGACAGAAGTCTCTCCCGTGCCATTTCCTGTCTCACTTTGGGCCAGGATGCTGGTGAGGGTGTGTTGCTCATCTCTGTTTATCTGTAAAAGTCACTTCGATCGTTCTGGTGCTGACTTCGTGTTAGGGGTTTGACCAGCACCTTTTGTGTTACATCCAGATTGGATGGTTCCTCAAACCATGCGGACTTTTCTAAGTGATCTGACTTATGATTGTTGCCTGGCAGATGATACAATGGGCGAAAAATCGACTTGATTTAAAGGGTTAGTTCATCATTCTGTTCCAAACCTATATTAGTTTCTTTCTTCTGCTGAACACAAAGGAAGATATTCTGAAGAAAAAAAATATATTTTCAAGAATGTTGGTAACTAAACAGTTGACGGTAGCCATTGACTTCCA
>NW_015613401.1:0-797 GCF_001515605.1 Sinocyclocheilus anshuiensis
ATATATATATATATATACTATAATAACTCTGGTACACAATGTACTTATGTAAGTTACATAATATTTACAACAGGAATGAAACGGACAAACTAACCTTACTCATTGTTTGACGGATCAAACTGGCGGTTACATTTAACGACTGATCCTCCATATCCACCTTGGGCAGCTCTGGTAATTTTGGACCAATCAGAGTCTCAGTTTCAGATGCTTCATTCAAAAAGAACACTTGTTCCTCCAACTTTCTTTTTCTACTTTCTAAATGTGTAGTCCTTGGCTTGAATCTAACAGAAGGTGAAAGGTTCTTCTGCACATGACTCAAATCTCTCTCTTTAACACTTGAAGATGAGGAGGATGCACTCTGCTTTGATGATTCTGGGACAGGAGGCATGGAATTATGTAGAGAGCCCATCTTATCCTATGTGGGTAGTGTTGTATCTGTGGTCCACTGCAACGGTAATGGCTGTGCAAAACCATGAATTCTATAAGAAACATCCTCCACTGGGAGTGAGGGAAGCACAGGAAAGCCCATGTCGTCAGAGTTTTCATTCTCCGTTCTGGCATTTTCAGAGTTTTTCTGGACCTCAAGTGCTGCAGCTGCTCGTGTGTCTCTGCTCGATGACTCTCTGCTTTCTTCTAGTTTCTGATTGTGATGTTTTGCTAAAAAAAAAAAAATGTAGATTTTCTACAGATGTAACTTATTAGGAGACAATTCATATTATTTAAAATACCTGTATTTTGGCTTGCTCTGTTAACATATCTTCTCCTGTCCTGTAACTTTTGCCTCGTCTCTTCCACAG
>NW_015613402.1:0-796 GCF_001515605.1 Sinocyclocheilus anshuiensis
CGATATTTAGTCATAATTTTCGTTGACGAAAGCAACACTAGGTGGCAGAAGATAAATGTGGTGTAGATGTGTCATAGGGAGGACATGTGCACCTCTTCTGGCTACACCAAGAGGAACCGGGCGTTGTGTGTGTTTGCTTGTGTGTCTGAGGCGTGGATTAGGAGGAAAAGAGAGCAAGGGACGTCAAAGGCACAGCGAAAGTAAGAATGTGGGAGTGTGACAAACACATGCCTAAGGCTGAATGTGCAGTGCTTATTGCTCAGATCAGATGTTAAATCGGACCAGCTGAGGACAGAGTAGGGGAGAGACAAAACAAGAAGATGAACGATGATAAATAGCTATAATGCATATGCAAAGCATGAATTTAAGTAAGCTTTGTGAAAAAACTAGAAGGTCAGGTGAGATTCATTCATGAAGTGTTAAGAAACTTGAATAGCCTTGACTCAATGTAGTCAACAATTTTTACAGATGATTTTGAATGAAGCATCATGTCTATATGTCCGCATCTGCGAGAATAAATGCAAAATTGGTATGTTGAAGGCCTATTCTCACCAATAAGAGCAAGATCTGTGTGATGTATTGTGCTGACAATGGAAGCCACAGCAGGGAGAAACATCACTTATTGCCTGAAACAGTGTACAGTGTCAGCTTGTGTGTGTGTGTGCGCATGCATGTGGTCAGGCCCAGTGGGTAGTAAGTCAAACGTTCAGCTGTCAGTCCAAGGTGGTCTGAATGGAAAAGACCTGAGCATGTCCATCACCCCTGCTCAGCCTCCAGATGGCTCACCATGGTCCAC
>NW_015613403.1:0-797 GCF_001515605.1 Sinocyclocheilus anshuiensis
ATCAATTGACAGCACTAGTTATTTTACGACACCAAGTTAAACTAAATTAAAAAATGAAATGTTTCCTTGGCAATTATCTGAAATAAAGTTAACTTTTATTTTAATTCAAGTAACAAAATAGTCTTTTATGGTTTTAATTTAAGTTTAAATTTTAGTTTTAGTTAACTATAAAAACCCTAGTAAATATTTCATTATGTTCACATGTATATTGGGGAAAATACTGATCAACTTTTACAGCACTGAATTCACTTAATGATGATAAATAACTATTTACATGTTTACTGCTGCATTGTGGGTACCGTATTGTACAGATCTGGAAAATGCTGTGACTTGTATATTGCAATTAACATCATACATGCAATACATTTGTATTAGTGTTGATGGAGAGACATACATACTGCAAGTTTCAATTTCATTAAAAATATAATTTAGGCTTGTCATTTGACAATGAGCTCCTACCTCAAAAAAGAAGACCTCATCGAACTGAGGATTGTTGTTTTTCCGTTTGACCTTCGTCTTCTTGGCTTCTGACCTGTGAGGAGTGAGAGATGCATTTGTGTTATACTGCGTTACGTCACACTGACAGTGATCTGCGGCTATTTTAGGTGACAATAGCTGAATTTACACTACTATTCAGATTTTTCAATTATTACTTTTATTCAGCAGTGACATTAAATTGATCAAAAGTGCCAGGGAAGACATTTATAACCTTACAAAAGATTTCTATTTCATATAAATGATGTTCTTTTGACGTTTCTATTCATCTGTGAATCCTGAAAAATAAAATGCATCACGGT
>NW_015613404.1:0-797 GCF_001515605.1 Sinocyclocheilus anshuiensis
CCTGTGAGATGTCTGGGTTCGTAGTCGAGTCGAGTCGCCTTCCCATGAATTTGGAAGGTTCACTTAATTTTACGTTCATGTAATTTCCAACATTTTTTGGCAGATGATGTTAACAGCTTTCAGCAGATTTGTACAACAAAGTGTTTATAAACTTGTTGTGAACTAAGCACAAACTTAAAGGTCACTGTGTAGTTTTCCACCAAAATAAAAGCCTGAGGACTTAACATCTGAAAGAAAAGAAATGAAGACATAAATATTACAATAGTAAATTTATCTTTTCATCCTTCAAAACTGAAATCCTTCTCCAAGCTGCTTGATCTATGTAGCGTTGTAAGTATGGTTTAGGCTTAAGTATTGTACTGTAAAATACAAAATATTATTATAATTATCAAATTTTAAAAAATAATTTCACAGTATGATTATCATGCAAATCTCATATTGGCAGCTAAAAGTAGTAGCTAAAGCTGCTATTTGCATAATTGTATGTATAGCTTAATTAGTTGTGTTCTCTCTTCTACAGGTTAAACTGCATCAGTATTACAGATGAAGGTTGTGCTGCTCTGGCATCAGCGTTTAATTCAAACCTCAGAGAGCTGGATCTGAGCAGGAATCAAATAGGAGACTCTGGAGTGACAGAAATCTCCAGTCTGCTGAGAAATTCGCAGACACTGCAGATACTCAGGTCTGAATTTGGTTAATCTAAACGTGAATCAATGTAAAGCTCCAGCTGGTCTGTAAACTGGCGCTGTGTCACAAGGAATGGGTCAGTAATGTGAAACTGGTGTGTTGGTGTAGAT
>NW_015613405.1:0-797 GCF_001515605.1 Sinocyclocheilus anshuiensis
ATCTGGAGCAGGCGTAGGTGGTGTTTAGAGGAATAAATAATTCAGCATTGAGCTGATAGATAGTGTATTTCTACAGTTACAGTGAAAAGGTAGCGAAATAAGAAACAAACAATGATTTTCTTATAAGAACTAATATAATTGACTTTTAGAAATAAGGGAACAGTGGTTTCATGAAGCAAACAATTCAATGGCCATTTAAATATCTATACTTTGAACTGACTAGAGCTGAGATTTTGAAGAATGACATGAAAATGGTATGAATAAAGTTACCTGATAGGTAAAATAGAGTCACGAGTTGCACATGCAAAATGGCCACAGTGACTCACCCGCCTTCTCAAAAATGAAAATTTCAGTCTTTGGATGGTTTTTGACAAAAAAAATGTTCAATCATTTTCTATGTAGCACTTTCTTTTCATTCAAGGGTTGCTTTCTTCTCGGTAAGTGCTGCAGGATAATGTTCATTTCTACTTAGTGGCTTGGCAGGTCAGAAAGCATTGATACCAATGGAGGGAGTTTTGAAGTATTGTACTCATGTCATTTAGATCTCTTCAATGGCTGATTACATTATAGCCCGATGTGAAGGGCTAATCTTACATTGTAATTTGCCCACTGCACCTCAATAACAATGTAGCGTTTGTTCATGAAGTGCGCTGCCTGCTGCTATTTGCCTCCACTTCATTTAAAAACAGTTTTATATCTAAAATATCTTTATTTTTAATGGAATTTTAACCAAAATGTTATTATAAAGTGATTGAATTAAGGATGCCTTCATCCAACAGGAACACTGAAACAAATTG
>NW_015613406.1:0-797 GCF_001515605.1 Sinocyclocheilus anshuiensis
GTAAAATTCTCCGGTCAGAAATGACCGAAGACCGCACAAGGGTTATGTCCATAATTGACCCGTTTTGGACAAGCTCTCAAAGTGTCAGTCCTCCTCTTGCCCTTGAAACTGATTCTTGTTTTATTCCAGGTCCCTCGTTTTCTTTCTTCACTTCCTTTTTACTTGCACACATGCATTCCACAATTTGGCATGAGATCATGACACTGATCAACCTCTAGCAAATTAAAGCCGAGCTAATTAGCCTGACTGTCACTCTAGCTGCCACTTGTTTGTGTGTTAGTGTGTGTGTATCTAGCAGAGACAGATTGACCGTATTTACATCAGTGTAATTCAGTTATTGTAATTCAGGGAGACATGTTGCCCCTCCTGCCTCGCTGACAAGAGTCTGTCTGCTAGACTTCATCATGAACTTCTCTCAGATCTTACCCTTTAGATAAACCCTCATTAGCTCAGTGACGCTTACTGCTGTAGTAATGACGTTTCCAAGTGAATAAATGGTGTAGAATCAGCCAATATATTATTAAAAGTAATTCAGAATTAAGGAATTAATATTTTATAACATCCTTTGAGAGCAATTGGCCCAGTGGTTCACCCTACCCTAACCATCCCTACAAATACCAAAATTAAGAAGATCCCTGTGCAGTTAACATCTTTATTTATTTGATAATTACCTCACAAACCTCACAAAATGGCTTAGATTTAATGGTTAGTGTTTCTTCATTGGAACAGATTTGAAGTAATTTAGCATTACGTCACTTGTTCACCAATGGATCCTCAGCAGTGAATGGGTGCCGTCA
>NW_015613407.1:0-795 GCF_001515605.1 Sinocyclocheilus anshuiensis
CTGCGGAGCCGCAAAGATGAGCTGCTGTACTTGAGGAAGCTCACAGAGCTGCTGTTTCCTTGCGTCATGCCCCCTAAAGCTACAGACTGCAGGTACATCTCACACACACACTGGTCACTCCTGTTCAAAAGCTTGGGGTCAGTACGTTTTTTCTCACCAAGGCTGCATTTATTTGAAAGAGTACAGTAAAAACTGTAATATTGTGAAATAATATATACAATATACAATCATGGTTTCTATTTGAATATATTTTAAAATGTAGTTTATTTGTGTGATCAAAGCTGAATTTTCAGCAGCATTACTCCAGTTTTCAGTGTCACATGATCTTTGAGAAATCATTCTAATATGCTGATTTGCTGCTCAAGAATTATTGTTTCTTATTATACTCAGTTTTAAAAAAAATTGTGCTGCTTAATATGCTTGTAGAAAACTTTTTTTTTTTCAGGATTATTTAATATATTGGAAATTCAAAAGAACAGCATTTATTTATTTATTTGAAGCAGATTTTTTTTTGTAGCAATATAAGTCTTTGCTGCCATTCAATTAATTTAATGCGTCCTTTCTCGAAAAAAAAAAGCATTAATTTGTTTATAAGAATCTAATTATACTAAAGCTTTGAACAGTAAGAGATCCATGTTAAACATCTTTAATGATGCAAGCATGCATTTACCCATTATATATGAATGTTTCCAAATCTTTAAGTGTGAATTGCTCTGTGAAAAGTGTGATGAGGATCAGTTGATGTTTCTGTGCTATATTCGTTTAAGCTTTGTGGTTCGTTCTCAGATCTTTGGC
>NW_015613408.1:0-797 GCF_001515605.1 Sinocyclocheilus anshuiensis
TAGAAAAAAAATTATATTCACTATTTAATTACAGACACTACATTTCTGTATGTTTACAATGACTATCTTTGTGTGACAGAAGCTTAATTGATAAAGCAGAGTACATTATGGAGTCACTAAGCCCTACTCAGGTAAACACAGTCAGGCCTTTACAACAGTTAGTTCCGGTGTTGTGCCGAATTCATTAAAGGGGTCTTGTCCTGTCATTTCAGTGGAAGTTGCTCCTGCTCTTCATACCAGTTGATGAGCTCTCTGTGTGTACAGACCAGGTCAGACATTTGTCCACAAATCCTATCAACCTCTATTACATATTACATTGGACTTAGTAAACAATAAAAGTACAGGTTTAATTCTGTATTATTCTGTACTTGTCCTTAGGACTTTAGTGCAACCATTGATGCAACAGTGAATAGAGTGGAACAGATACTGGACTCTCTTCATAAGAAGGTGAAGACAGTCAATATCCTTCAAACAACAGTTTGAATCATTAATAGAGTTTGTTTATTAAAGCAGCTTTCATTTTTCTCTAGTTGAAACTTACACTGGTTCATGTTGTTGTTTGGAGTGGACTGTCAGGTGAATCACGTGACCGGTCAGTATTAGACAACATTCTTCAAACCCTAATTCTGATAATATTTTGCAATGAACTGTTTAATTTAAAAAGGTGTCTATGTATTTTAGAGTGTGTCAGTTCCACTGTGAGGAAGGATATGATGAAAACAGACGCAGGTTGGATACAATAGTGCTCATGGCTTCATTGCAGGTACAGTCAATATAATTTGTATACAAAAAAAAAA
>NW_015613409.1:0-797 GCF_001515605.1 Sinocyclocheilus anshuiensis
ACTTCAAAATTGAGTTTTTAATTTAGCTATATATATATTTTTTTTCTTCAGCAAATAATACTGAAAAAAGTGTCACTGTTGATCATGGGCATGTGTGTCTTGGTGTATATTTTAATAGGAAATTTACAGTTATGGCATAATGAATTGCAAAACACTTTAAACCGGCCTCTCTTCTGAATTGACTATACTCAAAAATGCCTCTAGTCAATGATGACTCTCTTTAGGATCTATGTGGATCTACTCAAATGTGCATTTAGTAATGTTTTGTACTGCTTTGTGCCAGATCCAAAGGAGTTAACTGTGAGAAAACATTCACTGTTTCGCATGAGGTCCAACAGCATTTGATATTAGTTCATATTCTCTGTGACCTGAGAATTTTCCTCTTGAGCATGACCTTATATTACTTCTATAAACAATGATCTTCACAAGTGTACTGGCAAGAGAAAACACTCTTTGCACCACACTGCAGGACTGCAGCCGGCTTCCCTGCGATAAGATCATGCTTGTAGAACAGCAGCATCATGTGTTGAATCATTCATACTGTACATTTTTGCTCTGTATGAACTCATTACCATTTCATTAGAAAAAAATTTACCGTTTACTCCTCTTTTGCAGTTCAACTGTATTATGAATAAATCTCACGCGCAGTTGGGATGAATCGTATTAGAATAAGCTCCCTATCAGTCAGTCACATTTGATGTTACATCGACAATGACGTTACGTTAATCACCTCTGAGCATTACAAGAAACATCCAATGACAATTGGCGAGTGGAATTTGCATGCCAAGCCACTTCCC
>NW_015613410.1:0-797 GCF_001515605.1 Sinocyclocheilus anshuiensis
GTTCAAAACTATCTCCTTACCTTAGCCCGATTCACAACAGTAAGCCTGTAATAATGTTTTGGAATTTGAGTGGTTCGGGTTGGTTTCCGAGTTTTCGGAGTTCACATGAAGGAGTCCCGGCTAGTAGGCTAGTGTGTGGATGCTGCAGGTGGCAGATCATTTGTAGCATCTTCTTTTGACAGCCCACACATACACCTCAAAATATTAGATTCATTCGCGCTGAGCCGTGCCGATGCACAACCCACGTAAAGAAGATAATTCCACAAATAACTGCAATTGCAGATTTCAAACAGAGATGGCGACAAATAGGCAAAACTTAAGGACTGCAGCTTTAAGTCTGAACAAAAATGGCAAATGCTCTATCAGAGCCCAAAAGCAAATAACAAACAGTGCTAATATACATTCACGGTGTGCTGTAGTACTACAGAAAGTCATTGAAATTTTCTCCATACTGAAATCTCTGTTGGCCAGACAGTGATTCATCTTTTCTAAACCATTAAAATGTTGGTGGATGCCATGAGCCTGGAGACTGTACTATAAGTTTTTAAAAGGTTATAGGGGATGATTTAGGACAAGCCTCTGTGAGCCAATAGCATGCCTTGACTTAGTCTGGCTTTAACCGATTGGTGAGATTTGGCCGTCTCAAGTAACCACTGTCTCAAACAGAGGAGTGTTTAGAGTTTTGGTTAAAATGCACTGCTTCAAGTCAGACACTGATCGGTCTGCACAGCATTGCATGACATCCAACACACCTAAACACTCCCTGTGTTCCATTCGGAAGGGCTCATCCCTATGCC
>NW_015613411.1:0-797 GCF_001515605.1 Sinocyclocheilus anshuiensis
AAAAACTGACATCATTCCACTTGGAGATTTTGACAAAGTCCTATAAGCATAAAGATAAACATTACATTAACTCAATAAAAAGAGACAGGAAAAAAAGCCAAAATTACATTCAACATTGGTCTTGCTTGCTTTGGTTTCACCTACTTTGAGCTCTTTCTCTATAGGAGACCTCAGCTGGGTGATCTTGTTCTGGATGCTCTCTGAGAACTGGGTGTAATATTTATAGAGATTCCACAGCAAACTGCAGAGCGAGTCTGTGAGGATAAAAGGAAGAAGTCATTCCTTTAATTTGGCAAGCATAGTCATCGTTTTGTCATACAACACTAATACACAAAGTAGCAAAGAAGTCAAAATAAATCAAACTGTACTATATCAACATTGTATATGTACTGTCCTATATATGCTACAATCTAGATTTTTCTTACCATGTCCTTCCTGTTTGGGAGCCAGCAGGACGTGGCAGTGAAAACCAAGCAACATGGACAAGCGGACAGAAAACTCTCCTAAGGTGGAGCCTTCAATGAAGGCCTGCAGGGTGGATGAAACTGACGAGAGGGAAAGATACTCCACACCATCATCTGTTGGGCAAGAAATGTGTCATCCAATGCAAACAGATTAAATGTGATTAATCATTTATTGTACAATACAAAGTAGAGGACAAAATATTCTAGCACTACATATATAAAAGTGCATTTTGGTCACCATGTCTGGAGTCTGTCCTCTGCTCCTGTAGGTATCTCTCTATGAGTTGGTAAATGGACAACCAGTGCTTGGTTGAATTCTCAGCATGGCGCTTC
>NW_015613412.1:0-797 GCF_001515605.1 Sinocyclocheilus anshuiensis
ATTACAATTAATTATTGAAGACGTGCTAAATTCATTCAGTTTTCCATCCATACTGATGAATGTCATTTGTCGCAGCCCATTGGTCTCATAAACACAAAATGAGTCTGCAGAGGTTTCATTCATGCAGTGCTAAAACCTAAGATTTCCTAAACTTTGTTCTGTATTCTACTCCATTTATTATACATAGTGGAATAATGTACATCAAGCTAGGAAACGAAGGGTTCTCAAATGAACCTAAATTGGTTTATTAAATGGCGGGCCAAAATTTTACTCCCCATTTATTAATACTGTTTTTACCAGAACAATTTTAGTAGTCAGTAGCTGTAATAAACATTTTCATGTTCAAAAGTTTCGTGTTGCCTTGGTCACGCACAGAAATTAGCAAATGATGTTTTTCATATTTACTACTACAAAATCTGCACGGTCTTTAATTGTAAACAAAAATGGTTTATCATTCAGTGTCTTTTACTAACATATTTAACTAACATTTTTAGATGGAATTGCCCTCTGATCAGGTTCTGACTTTTCCAAAGTCTTCGACGGGTCTAAAGAGAGCAAAGAGAGGTTGGGTTATTCCTCCGTTCCATGTGCCTGAGAATAGCAGAGGGCCATTCCCAATGAAGCTGGTCCAGGTGAGTGGAAATCATGAAAGAACTGTTCAGAATTAGTGTTTATTAATGTTTGCGAGAGTTTTGTCTGTCATTGACTTTCTCTTATTGCTTTCTGTGTTTAGATAAAGTCAGACTTTGCCAAGGAAACTCAAATGGTGTACAGCATCACAGGTGAAGGGGCAGATC
>NW_015613413.1:0-797 GCF_001515605.1 Sinocyclocheilus anshuiensis
TTTTTTTACAGTAGGTATGCGTTTGCAAACAATCAGTAGTAAACACAAAAGTTAGTTCGTCAGAAAGCGGAAAAGGGAAAAGTCTGCAGAGGAGCAAAGAGTTGTGTTCTCCAGCACGGTTCATACGAAAGGTACCGTGCAACGACATAAGTGGCTGTGCAATGCAATGCAATAACTGTAATTATTTATTATGTATTTACATATTACAAATATATCACAAAGTAAATATTTTTGTATTAAACAAACTTGATTCACTGTAGTCAAAAGCACCGAACGCTGAAATTGAATGCATGGGTAAAAGGAACACATTCGGTTCATATTACGGTTTTATTTGTATGTAAATGTGTGAGATTGATGTAAAGCTGTGTAGTGCAGGTCACGTGACTAGTGCTCCTCTTGCGCGCACTGACTGCGGGGCGGGAAGAAGAGCAGTTTTACAGGCGCTCTGACATCTTTCACTGAATTTATCATGTTATCCCGGGACGAAATACTCAAACCCATCTGGTACGCCTTCACTGCTCTGGATTTAGACCGAAACGGGAAAGTATCTAAATCCCAGTTAAAGGTAAGCAAACTACTCGACTATCAACTATAGAAATCACAGCGCGCACCTGTTCGAGCTCTAGTTTCCGTGTATTCGGCCTCAAGATTAATAAAAAAAAAAATCTTAGTTTGCCCATTAAATTGATTTACTCGTAAGAGTTGTTTCGACTTTTAGACACATCTGCACAGACCAGACATTATAATCTAAAGTGAAAATCAATTTTCAATTATCTTCTGCAGCCAAGATTATTCCA
>NW_015613414.1:0-797 GCF_001515605.1 Sinocyclocheilus anshuiensis
AAGCTAAATGGATTATGGTTGTTTCACAAACGTAAATCTAATGAAATGCTCGAAACCGATTTATCAGTGACTGAACATAGCGTGAAAAAAAATCATTATTTTATTATTTACAATTATTAAATATTCTAAATAAATATGTTTTACATATTATATATAATATATGTTTTACTATCCATCCATCCATCCATCCATCCATCCATCCATCCATCACAACATAATTCCTAAACCTTTTGTCACAAATACATTTCATTGTGTTCAATCCAATAAAGTGAAGTTAACTAGTGATGGGTCATCAGTTAATGATTTGTTTATTGTGTCTGCCATGTGACAAATTAATGCAAGTCTTGGGAGGTAAAGTAAGCATTTATGTTCCTTATATATTTGGCTGCACTATAATGCTTTCCTAATTTGGAATATGATCAAAATTGCATAGGTGGATTTGTTTGGGTAATTTGGCTGTTGAAAATATAACATTTAACAAATATTTTTTGTTACAAAAAATTTAACAAATATAGTTAAATTAACGAATTGACGAATAAAAATTTGTTCATTTTGAAGAAAGAGATCGAACGAGAGATTCAGTAAAATAATCCAATTTTACCATCACTAAAGTTAACAATCATTTTATGATTAAAAACACATAAAAAGTGGTATTTTGCGAAGAGAACGGCATAGTATCATGCCCACAAAAAAAGGTTGCATAGTACTGTGTGCACTACTGAGTTTAAGACAGACAAACATAAGTGCTAATGAACAATATATTACTACTGTTTCTCTTCTGTTGATGCACTGAGCAG
>NW_015613415.1:0-798 GCF_001515605.1 Sinocyclocheilus anshuiensis
ATTTGTCTCTCAAAAGCATTTAGTTTTGTATCACTCTGGTGCATCAAGACTGTGAGAAAAAAGAAACAACATGACATTGTTTTCCTGTCACATTGATGTTTTCTTCTTACACGCCAATTTGGATTTTGTTACTTCAATATCAAGTTGCCTAAAATGTGGAGGTGTTCCGTTTGTTCGGCGCTGTTGTATTCGTGGGCTGTTTCATACATATTTAAGTGTTCGATTTCTGTTCGATTTCTGTTGCATTTACTAAAACAATCAGCGTAAGCCATGTCTCTGACCCTGTGCACATGGACTTGGATACGTGTGTGTGCGTATGTCCGAAACACACGTGGACATCTTTCGAAGACGGACAGATGCGTTGCGTTCGGATCACAGAGGACACACGAGGAGACACAAACTCTCTCTGCTCACCATCCTCCCTTTTTTAGGTCTCGGTTATCAAACATCTGGCCTCAGAAAGGTCCGTCTTCTGTCTTTCACATCGAGCGGTTCTTTGTGCACTTGCTTTCGCCACGAACGCTGGGACCAGTATTCTGTACGCAGACACAAGCGGGGACGAACCACAAAGTGTGTATTTTTTTAGAGAACGCTTCAGTTGTGTGTACGTGTTTCTCTGTGCCAATAGCCAGCGGGTGGTGGCCACTTTAAAGACCTCCATTCCTCTCCAGTGATGTGTTCAGACGTTTGTAAAACACCATGTTTGTGTGTGCTGTTTTCTTTTCCGTGTCCATCCCTCCATCTCCCCCCCCCCACGATCCCTCTCTTGTTTTCCCTCCTGCATACATGCCTTTAAAA
>NW_015613416.1:0-797 GCF_001515605.1 Sinocyclocheilus anshuiensis
ACCTCGGTAATAGTCACATTCGCTTAAAACCAGGAAACATTTTTTCTCCCTTCAACACGCATACATTCACTCTCTCTCTCTCTGAGAGTGGCTGGGGTGCAAGCAGATTACGCTAAACAAATAGAATGCTGAAAGACGGGCCCATGTCCTGTTTCCTGTGCGTACCTCCAGTCTTAATGAGTGCCGTTACAGTAAACCGGACATGTGCTTAGGACTCGCACGCGTCTGGCCCGGCAGGCCAGATCAGGAAACGGCGGAGGGGCTCGTCAGCCTTCCTGTTTTCCCAACTGCAAAGGCTGTTCTGGGGAAGTTGACGGACAACTTGAATTTCCAAACTGTGGTCTCCGAGACCAGTGTGTAATTACCGGACAGGAAGCTTCTTTTACCCGTTTTTTTTTTCTTTTTGGTGTGTGTGTTCTGGTGTAACCGCAGTGCCCAGCCTTGCCTGCGTTGTGTGCATAAAACTGGATTTAAAGGAGGTCAAATGACAAGATATGAGAAGGGCTTTAGTGCCTGTGAGGGTTTTAATAAAATCCAAGCTAGATCTTTGAACTGTGTCTCAATTAGCATCTATTAATGATTCTCAAATGGCCCCTGGGTCCCTCTATGGCTTCCGTGTAGTATTATAAAAAGCATGTGGGTACGTCATGACATCTCTTTGTAGAAAAGACTTCAGTTGTATGACTAAAAACAATACAGGATGTTCTGGCTTATTCCACACAGAGATAACCTACAGAACATCCCTTACGAACATTAACCATGGTTTTATTATAGTAAAAGTGTAGTAACCATGGTTT
>NW_015613417.1:0-798 GCF_001515605.1 Sinocyclocheilus anshuiensis
ACATAACATTTACAGTATATTAAACATATTATGTATTGTGTAAGCATACTATTAGTATTGCCCATTAACAGAGGCTGGTTAAAAAACAACAACAGCAACAACAACATTATAATATGATATGGAACTCTTAACAGTATCTGTTTTCTGCAGATACCATATTTCATATTTATGCAGATACTTAAATTCTCTGAAGTTTAAGAACTTCTTGTCTTTGTTGGATTTGGCAAGTGTTTTCTTGACTGTGTGGCTGCTAGTTGGTTTGCCAAAGCTTCCTTTCAGCTGTCCTCATAAATTAGACGAAAATTAATTTTGGTGTTGGAGCGTGATTTATCTTTGACTCGTAGAAGGAGGAAACATAGAGTACAGGAGTACGAGACTGTCTGAAAAGGAACTGTTATTCTGTGCAAGTATAACGTGTCTGGATTTACACAGAAAGAAGCCTTTGTATGTTAACTTTTATCATGTCCTTGTCTCTGTGGCACTGTGGAAGGAAAAGCTCTGCGAAAGGAAGCAAGACTTTCTCTGTTAACTTTACAAAGAAAAAAATAATAACTGTAAGAGTTTGGCTGAATCTTTTATAAGTAGTTTGGAGGCTAGGGGTGTTAAAAAAGACCAAAATAAGTTGGTACTAAAATATAAAAAAATGTAACAATACCTGTCTTTCTGCATTATTAGTAGTAACAAGTAATGACTACATTTGGTTCCTTCACTTTGTCTGACTAACGTTTGAACACTTTGAACAACCATGTATATGCTCAAGTTTATCTGAGTTCTTGTTTCATGCAAAAAAAAAAAAAA
>NW_015613418.1:0-797 GCF_001515605.1 Sinocyclocheilus anshuiensis
AATCTAAACGACAAGGTTATTTTAAATTGTGAGGTAAGGTTTACATTCCCCTTTAAAAGTTTTTCTCCTTTTTCATTGCTCTAATATTTCACTGAAGAAAACTTCTGTTGGCGTGAGCTATTATTTTCTAGAATTCCGAGCTAATTGCTAATGAGAAACCAACGTGTGAAATGTAAACAATTAGTATCGCATCCTATTTTATAACGTTTGAACAGTTTAGTAAAACAATGCGTGCGGTTCTCAAGCAAATGAATTTGACGACAACCTCGTGTGTCTTTTTAGAAGTGTGTTTGGATATCCCTCAAAATGTCGTACATGCTCCCTCATCTTCACAATGGCTGGCAAGTGGACCAGGCTATTTTATCAGAGGAAGACCGTGTGATTGTTATACGATTTGGCCACGATTGGGACCCTACGTGTATGAAAATGGATGAAGTGTTGTACAGCATCGCCGAAAAGGTATTACAGCGTCCTAATATTCAACCACCGAACTGAACGTGAACACGTCAGATCAGCTATTATGTGGTGTATGAATATGTTTAGCTGATCTTTCATGACACCAATGCTTTGGGAATAATTATGTATATTAGTGTTAGTCTATCAATGTTTTATGTCTAATATCACGTGTTTCCTCAGGTGAAGAATTTTGCAGTCATTTATCTTGTGGATATCACAGAAGTGCCAGATTTCAACAAGATGTATGAGTTGTATGATCCTTGCACAGTCATGTTCTTTTTCAGGTAAGTCTTCAGGTAGTATAATGACTACAGCAGGTCAATTTATCCATTGTATTCAGC
>NW_015613419.1:0-798 GCF_001515605.1 Sinocyclocheilus anshuiensis
ATGGTGAATTCTTGTGATGTTCGGGCAAAGCTCATACGGGCGGAGACATGAGCACATTCCTCTCCTCCCACCGCACACGCTCCCCTCGTGCCCATCACCACAGACACACGCGCTTCCTGGCCGTCCCCCAACACACACATACACACCCTGCACTAACATCCACCGGAGCGCAAAACCCAATACTGGATGAGCACGGCCAAGAATGCTAAATCACTCGGTCGGGATAGTGATGATGGAGATCGGGGGGAATCATTTCCTGTAACACATCATAAAACTTTTCATATTAAAGTACATGTAGATTATTAAGGATGGAAAAAGAACAGGTATAAACTTTCCACTTTCCCGGTCAGATGTCAGACTTTTATGAAAACATGCCACAATTTACCCCTAAAATAAATTACATTTTGCATTTTTAAGACCTTTAATATTCTTTCTGTTTTCATAACACTTTTTCCCTTCAGCATTTGTCCTCATTACTCTCAATAATGAATGTAATTAGATTCACATTAATGTTTTTACTGTATTACTCTTAAAATGACTTTAAATTAATTCTGCCATAATGTACTTCACATTTTAAATTAAGTTAGTGTATTCACCCTTGACAGACTGACCAAGATGGAGAACTGATAGTAAAGCAAATGAAAAATTAAAGGGATAGGTCACCACAAGATGAAAATTTTGTCATTTCCTCACCCTCGTGTTGTTCCAAACCTACATGAGTTTCTTTCATCTGTTGAGCACAAAAGAAGATAATTTGAAGAATGCTGGTAACCAAACAGTTGCTGGTAGCCATTGACT
>NW_015613420.1:0-798 GCF_001515605.1 Sinocyclocheilus anshuiensis
ACAAAAATGTAGGTAGATGCACATGTTTCTAGCCTACGTTGTTGTATTTTATTAAGTACAGTAATTCATTGCAGTTAAAATAAAAAATATTCAGTTATTTTGAACATGAAATACAGGTGCATCTAAACCATTTTTTGTACAAACTTTGAAAACCTTTTTTTTTTTGTACATGAAAATACAGCCAAATAAAACCAAGTCACTGTCATGCTATTTGTAGGAAAACAGAATGAGTCGTTCAAACAGTAGAAGGACAGTACAATGATGCTTCGTATGGGTGAAGGGGTGGTTGTGGATGTGAGCTCCAATCAGGATGTTGTATGACATGACTATGATACTGTATGAGATTGATTTACACACACTTGCCAGACTATTTCTGCTGGCATGAGGGATGTTGGAAGTGTCCAGTGAACTGACTCTCCATGGCTAAACCTGTGTACTTTGATCTGATCTCTGTATGTATGTGTAAGCATACAGTACAGTGGGGTCTAAAAGTCTAAAACCACATTGAAAATCTGTGATTCAACATTTGATTTAAACCTGGAAATAAATAGAAGATAATATAAGAAAGAATATAATTACTTCAGGAGAAACACATTTCTGAGAACATTGGACATACATATTGAGAACATATATGATCCAGGAAAATGTAATGCGAGCATGATGAGACTAACATTGTCTTGTAAATTGTAGAGTATACCAAAAAAAGGACAGAATTAATGTAACATGGGGTTTGGGTTTTGTTTCTCGTTCATTGTTTTCATGTCTTTTATTTTGTCGTTTGGCCACAGTCATGTTCTC
>NW_015613421.1:0-798 GCF_001515605.1 Sinocyclocheilus anshuiensis
ATTTGTTTTATATTTACAACCCCATTCATCTGGCACAAAGCAATGAGAATGTCAATTAGAGTGAGAGCATACTTCAGGAGATACATAAATGTTCTAATCAACATGTTGTGATGAGCAGCAGCTTTTGACTAAATATTTTCTTTTAAAAAAGGACATAAAATTCTGCCTAACATAGATCTGTGAATATGCATTTAAATAATTAATTAAATGTAATAAATTGCATGAATTAATTTACATGAACTGTCTGAATAAAACAGTCTATTAAAATGAAAGACTACAAGAGATCATATTTGATTATTGCCTCAGCTTATTTGACTGTAAAGCAAAATTAGATCACTGTAAAACTGTTGTGCTGCTGAAAAATATAGATAAATTGGTAGTGCAGTTAATTAGATATTTTTCAGCTGTGTTTTGTCTGACACGTTGTACACTTAAGATAGTAGGTCCCAGTGTATTTTAATTAGATAATAACACTTTAAACTTTGCAGTTGTGGCTTCACACCTGCCATATGGGGAGACTGTGATCAGAGGTGGCATCATGAGAAATTATAATGCATTCCATCATGCAATGTTTGAGCTGCCGCCACAATTAAAGTAGCATCACACATGAAATGTTATATAAAAGTTACATGACAGGAAAACACTAATTAGAGCAAGCAAGAAAAAGCTCGGAATGGGGAAAGAAGTAGTTCTTTCATTGTTTTGTGCTTACAATGTGCATTGCACATTATAGGCTACTCTCAATTCAGTTATACCTTGTTTAAAGGGGTCCTATTATGCTCTTTTACAAAGTCTTGA
>NW_015613422.1:0-798 GCF_001515605.1 Sinocyclocheilus anshuiensis
TTCAGGGAACGAGGGTTACCATACGTAACCGAGACGTTTTTTGTTTATAAATGTAATCTTGTTTGGTCACTTTAATAAAAATTTATATATTAAGGGTTTAAAGGAACACATTTCTGATTTTGGAACATGAGCCTTACTGAAGGCTCTGTGAAGACTTTTTGGTTAGGAAGACAAAAAAGATTGGGAAACACTATGCAATCCTTTGAAAAGATACCTTACTCATAGTGAAGTATAAGTCTTATTCATGACTACTTGTCTCATGAGGCAATACACGATATGGTTTTGAATTATTGAGTATGAATCAATCACAAAAATTGTTTAAAAGTATTTTCACCTGTGTTTATTGATGCAGTTCTTTAGTGTCACTCTGCACTGTGCGTTGCAGTAGAAATGTTGCGGCTCCACTATTCCTCAAGAACTCTCTGATCTTTACCTCCTAATTACCATCTTGATTTCCCTAGAGGAGTCTTGGCCGAAGTGCCTAAATGTTCTTGATAAACAGAGGTTTACTACTTTAATTAATGTAGAGATTTTATGTGACACACAATAGGCATTAATGCAGCTATGATAGTGGTTCTTTCAGTCGTCTCACAGGACTTTTCAGACATTTGTATTAATATAAGCTTACAAGTTCCTTACAAGTGCAATTTAGAGAAAATTCTCCCTTGTCTCATATGCTTAGTGCTCAGCTCAGTGGTCCTTAACTGGTTTTGCTTCAGATTTTACCTATAATCTGTATAGTGATAAGTCGGGAAAATTTGATGGCCTCCAGTATATTTTGCTGTATGAATATTTGAA
>NW_015613423.1:0-798 GCF_001515605.1 Sinocyclocheilus anshuiensis
TTTTGCAAGTGATCTTGTTTAGCTAAGAAGAACTACATATTTCCGATCATCTGGCTGTTCCTTGGCTTGATGGGTTCTATAGTTTAAAAATGACATATTTATATAATAAATCTGTTTTACACAAATAATTTTAATATATGTAAATTATATTGAAACTGTGAAACATGAACATTGATAAAACAGCTATAGCTAAGTAAGATCAATTTAAGTGCAAAGAACAAGAGGTAAAATACAAATATTTTACATATAAATAATATTATTTATTACATTATTTCACATTATTGATATAGTATTTATTAAACATTGTATGCCACTTTCCACAAATGAGTGTACCCTATTTTTGGAAAGTGTATGTTGTAAATAAAAGTTATTAAAAGTTATACAGAGCCTAAATGTTCAGTGCCCTCATTTCACTTTCTGTATTCACAGGATGGCCAGTGTGCACAGATGTTAACTTCTTGAAACAGAATAGTCTTTGCTCAACCACAATGTAATTGAAACTGAGCTGTTTGAGGACACATTTGAGAGAGTCGCCACTGAAAGTCTCTCTTGCATCTTGACAGTCCTTTTTATGCAGATGAGGTAGTTTACAGGAAGTATCAAGCTCCATATTCCACCACCGTCAGCTTGATTGACTTCTCTGACATTAAAGAGTTTCTCATCAAAGTGTTAGTCGAGGCGAAAGTCAAGAGTGGAAGAGAACGATTCAGTTCTATCAACTTCTGTGGCATGTGGTAAAAATAAGCAAAAACTGAACTATTGTTTGTGCCCTCAGTGGATCCTCAGCTTGAAGACTTT
>NW_015613424.1:0-798 GCF_001515605.1 Sinocyclocheilus anshuiensis
ATCCTTTTTGGATCATGACAGTCCCTGGTCACCGCTGATTTTATTGTATGGGGAAAAAGCTGCATAAACATCCTTCAGTGGAGCACCATAATTTTGAAGAAATAAAGTCATATGGGTTTAGAACGACAAAGGCGAGTAAATAATAACATGATATTTATTAATTTTATGCTATCTTTATATTGAGATCTAGAGGTAAGCTTTTGTGCACTCAAAACACTACAGTCTTAAAAGGCAGGTATTTCAGCAGAGATGCAAAAAGCATGCCTAATTAAAGTAAAATTCTGAGCAGGCCACAAATTTGAGTTTGGTCTGTAGAAAAAAACATTCCGTGGAGTAATGACCAACACTGGCAAACCTTGGGCTTAATTAGCAAACCAGTTTTGATGGCAAGAGTGACTCAGATGCAAAGGCCTGTGACCAGTAAGGCCAGTAAAAATAGCCAGCTTGGGAAAATAGGAGTTTCTTTGACGGAAACACAAACAAGAAAAAACGGGTGTGAGGGTCAGTTTGAGGGCATTCAGCCGAAATGAAGAGAATGCAGAGCACAGATATGACATTTCAATCAAAAACAACTTCTTTATTACGTTATTCTAAATACCAAAATTAACTTGTACAATATTGTACTGGCACAACACTTGTAAGGTGTTCAGTTTAGGGAGGTGGACCATAAGTGTGGCAACAGTGTCAGTGTTTACTCACAAATGCAGAGTTAATGGCATCCACAAAGCTCTCTTCATCCAGCTGTAGAAGTTTTTCAGCATGCTGATGACTGGTGGACCAGACCAGCGAGCTCTCCGT
>NW_015613425.1:0-798 GCF_001515605.1 Sinocyclocheilus anshuiensis
AAAGTGAAATAATAAAATAAAGTAAAAAAATACAATAAAAGTAAAATGAAATAAAATATAATGAAATAAAACAGAAGACAAAATAAAATACAATACAATACATGTAAAATAAGACAAAATAAAAGTAAATGAAATACAATAAAAATACAACTAAATAAAATAATAAAATAAAAGCAAGCAAAAATAAAAAAAATACAAAACACAAAATAAAAAAAACAAATCAAATAATGTAAAAATACATGTAAAATAAGACAAAATAAAAGTAAATGAAATACAATAAAAAATACAACTAAATAAAATAAAATAAAAGCAAGCTAAAATAAAAAAATACAAAACACAAAATAAAAACAAAACAAATAAAATATAATAAAATAATGTAAAAATAGAAAAAAACAACACAAAAAAATACCATAAAAATAAAATGAAAATTCAATAATTCACATAACTGTCCTTGTAATATGACTAAGAGACTGGAGGATTATGGGCTTCCATAAACGTATACATAAATCTACATTCAAAATATGTATACAAAAACTAAACGCATTTCATTTGATATATTTTTGTTCTTTTTGCCACTTTAATTGATATGATGTAAAGACAGGAAACGCTGATTAAACTGCGGTACACGGAAGACGTTCAGGCAGATGACGTAGCACGTATGCGTCGTGCGCACGCCACTGAGAAATGCAGGAGCAATAATAATATAAAGATATATTTATATATAGTATAAATATAGAGAGCAAAAAATAATATATACTTTAGCAAAGGAAAACCAGTCTCCTCTTGGCTTATATCGAA
>NW_015613426.1:0-798 GCF_001515605.1 Sinocyclocheilus anshuiensis
GGAAAGAGAGGGGTGCAGCTTATAATGCACAAAGATGCTCCACACATTTCTCGAGCACCTGTAGCTATGGCAACACTCAGACTTTGAAAGTTCCACAATCGCTGCATTCTGTCACGGAGGGGGCATGTGTTCCTGCAGAAATATCCTGCTTTTTCGCTGTGAGAATCTTTCCAGCGCTGAACTTTCGTGGGTGAGAGCTGAGTCTTCGTGGACGTCAGTTTGACGCAATCGGCTCTGCCACGTGTGAAAGCGTGGGCAGGAGAGAACGAGAGAGCGATGCGGAGAGAGATTCCTGTGAAGGGCGCTGTAATTATAGTCTGAGTGTAATGGCAGCGCATGCATTAGCGGCAGTACTCTGACAGGGCTCATTCGAATGCAAACTAATGCTAATGGAGGGTACAGCTCTCGACTATAGATATGATTTAGATGGCAGACCTGTTCAAGTATGATAATTACAATGACTGTCGTGCTATGATTGACACGTGCTAACTCTGAGTCCCTTCTGTTTCTTGTTTTCCCACAGATATGTCCCCTTCAATCTAGTGAAGAATCAAACCCTCCATCCGCATTTATCGAAGTGAACACATCAAACCCCTGCCAGATCAAAGAAGCCCAGTTAACTCCTATCAAAGGGTCCACCTGTCCTCCTGAAGCGAGAACATGGAGCGGCGGTTCGTCTCATTGGCGCTGTGCGTTTGCATGTGCGTGATGTTCGCCCCGGGCATCTCCACTCCCTCCGGGCCAGCATCTGCTACCTGTGCCACCCTGGAGCAAAGCCGCTTCTTCGGTGTGTTCTCC
>NW_015613427.1:0-797 GCF_001515605.1 Sinocyclocheilus anshuiensis
TGACAGATATTTATTCTTATTCTATCTTATATTTGTTCTTATTTTAATCATAAACTAATTTTGATGAATTTCTTTGTGTTTCCTTCAATTTATTACTTCCATTTTCTTCACCTGGTCTTAAAAAGGCATACATTTACCTTCACAAACCTGCAGAAATCCTGTATACAATGCAATATTATTTGCTTGTTGTGTTCATGTTCTTTAAACATTTGATAGTTGATCTAACCACAAGGATCTTTCTTGGTACCTAATAGTGATCAAAAAGGCCACCAGTTTTTCTTTTTCAGCTTTCTAAATCTGACGGCTCCTCAGCTCTCATGGTCTTATCGGATAGCAAAGCGTCTCTGATGCAGTATTTCATTTATGCAGAACCAAAGGATAAAACATAAGCTTACATAAAAGCTACAAAAGCTTGCCTTTAACACTGTTCTTTTTCTGCATTTCGAGCACTGGTATTTCCTTCAGCAAGTGATAATCTAGTTTTCATATAGTATTTCACAACTGATATTGTTTTTTAACATTGTACAAAAACACATACTTGGTTATGAGAGCTCAGAGAAAGAAGGAAGTGTCCCAATTTGGACTTGAAACTTGAAAATTTAGTTAAAATTAGAAGGTAAATGATGCAGAATTCATGTGCTAAAGAAAATACTTAAACCTTTTGTTGATTGATTTTTCCAAATAATTATCCTTTTTTTCCTCACTATCCAAAAAAAATAAATAAATAAAATTAAAAAAAAATAAATAAAAAAATATATATGTATATATATATGTGTGTGTGTGTGTGTGTGTGTGTG
>NW_015613428.1:0-798 GCF_001515605.1 Sinocyclocheilus anshuiensis
AGACTACTGCAGGTCACCAACTCTACAGCTCCTCAAAATGATGACATCTTTTACTTTTCCCCTCCCCCTTTCCTAGCTCTCCTCTCATCTGTCCATTCGCTGCATCTGTTGCCCCTTTCCGTTGACACCGACTGCCGAGGGTCAGCTCTTGGCTGAAGGTACAGTAGACTATCACACGGCAGATCTTTGCAGGCCTAGCACCTGTGCACTCACGCACTCATGAGCAGAGCAAACCTTTGGGATTTGGCCTTAAGTAGGCCAGCTTTAATACTCTGACAGTCTAAGAGCATGTTAATCTATGTGCACATACATTTAATGCGTGATAAATCCATATTTATAGGTCAACAGACTCAGCATGCATTAACACACTGCAGATTACATGGTTTCTATTTTGAATTATATTTTAAAATATTATCTCCACTCATTTTTGCCCTTCCGTTTTTAATATTATCTTCATTTTCCTTTATGAGATGCCACAATGCAATATGTTGTCTTGGGTGTAGCATCTGCCAAGAGAATAAATATGCATTTTTTTTTTTATGCATATTGCCAACCTTTTCACCCCTTTTATTGATGGAGGCAGTATACAAAAACTAGATTTTTGTATTTTCTGAGGAAAGCGGTGCTTGCATTACTCACAATGCTAGGGTTTTCTGAGTGGTTTTTAATGTGTTGATATGTGGTTGCTGGCTCAATGGTATTCTGGTCCCCTATATACTAGATATTTTCACCTGGTGGGTGAAATCGAGTTCAAGGAAAATCAAATCATTTTACATTAAAAACAAATGTTTTTTTTTT
>NW_015613429.1:0-796 GCF_001515605.1 Sinocyclocheilus anshuiensis
ATTAATGACAGAATTTTCATTTTTGGGTGAACCATCCCTTTAAAGAGTCATTGGCTGTAATCATTCTAAAAGACCCAATTAAATATTCTTGGGAAATGGGTCACCTGCCAACCTACAACATGGAGACATTCAATCACATTTCTGCCGGCGTCTCCATGTCTGCAATTAGTCATTATCAACCTTAAAATAACCCCGATTTTAGAGACACAAAGAGATAAAGCTGCCCTCAAAGACTTATAATATATAGAACATATAACAGAACCCCTAAAGTGTGCGGTGGGTTTGGTGGGGGTAATTGAGAATGACCAGGGAAAGGTCACGTGAGAGAGAGAGTGCAATGTGAAGAATCCTGCTATAGAACAATAAAGAGCTGTTTCTGCATCTCCTACAGCATGGTCCTTTTTCAGATAAGTCAGATGACAGGTGCTGAAGAACCCCACAGAACCAGCTGAGGCAAAACCCATTAACCCTGCCTTAGTTCTCCCATGCTGCCAGAATACCGGCGGCTTTCTCACCAACATCAGTCCATTATTCCTCCTCCATGTTGTTTGATCTATGTACACTACCGGTTACAGGTTTGGGGTCATTACGTTTTGTTTTGTTTTTTCACCGTAAACAATTTCTATTTCAAATAAATGTTGTTGTTTTGACACTTAGATTCGTAAAAGAATCTTGGAAAAATGTACCATGGTTTCCACAAAAATATTAGGCAGAACAACTGTTTTCAACATTGACAATAAGAAGAAATGTTTTTTTATCACCAAATCAGCATATTAGAATGATTTCTGAAGGATCA
>NW_015613430.1:0-794 GCF_001515605.1 Sinocyclocheilus anshuiensis
ATAGTTTTTTGTATATATATATATATATATATATATATATTGCATGTTACAGACACCTGATCTGTTTTTTAATTGCTTAAGAAACTGCCACAATATATGCAATAGTTTGATTTGTTAGTTTGAAGAAAAAAAAAAAAGCATCAGCTATGAAAACACAGAGTTGGCATTATAAGCAAGTTATGTGAACCGGTTAGGGAACTACATTAAACATCACTTGTGGGCTGATCTACTAAATGCAGGCAAACTGAGCTAACAGGTTTAAAAACTAGCTCTCAATTTGTGTGAACCACTGATTTTTACTTGTAAGAGATCATTTTATTATACAGTTCTGTCAAATAAGGTATTCCAGAATTGTATATAATAAAATATAAAAATAAAACAAATGGAATCTTAAAACATTCAAAATGACTTCACGTCAAATTTGACCTTTTTTTGTGAGGCAGACAGAGAAATACTGTTTTTCATTTATTTATTTATTTTTATTATTATTTTGCTGGAATAGAGTCAAATTTCATATGGCATTCATAAAAAAAAAAATACAATTCAAATGTTTTATTTGAAAAACAATTGTTCAATTTTAAGCTCTCAAATAAATCTAGACTATGTCTGTATGAGGTTTCTACCAGCACAGATGGGTAACGTCAAGTAAATACAATTACACAGCCTACCCTCTACAGGCACACTTCTATTGTTCTCCCCTCCTGAGAATATTACACTCACAATAGGAAAGTAGTGTGGGAAACACTTCCGTGCTCCCAACTCACACGTTCCGGAGTCAATGGAGATGACCTCCC
>NW_015613431.1:0-799 GCF_001515605.1 Sinocyclocheilus anshuiensis
ATGGGGTTAATCTGTCCCTGAAAGTCACCTGTGCTTGGACTGAGCTCGGCTCTGTAAGCTGTGGAAATGGGCTTCCCTCAGGACACGGTTGATGTGCTGGTAGGACAGCAGGTCCATGGGGTCCGACTGCTTAGAGGCACTGTGGGGACTGCAGGGGCCGGGGCCGCCGTGGGGCCCGATAACATCCACTCCACAATGGCTACTGCTGCTGCTCCCTGCGGCGTGATCCGGACTGCTGATCCAACTGCTCTCGCTACTGGAAGACTGCAGAGAACCGTAAGATTGCGTTAGCAACGTCGATCCTCACATTAGCGACGCAGCAGAAACGGAAGCAGAACATGGACATTTCAAATATTTGTTAAAGCTATGACACGCATGCAAGTCCAGATGTGTCTGGTGTCACTATCAATCTTAACCGCAACTCACTGCTGACCAGATGGGGTTTTAATAAAAGTGTCCTGTCTATACAATAGAAACACAACTAGAGAAAACAGAGAAAATGGGCTATGGTGGAAAAAAAAAGTTAGAAAACTTATATGATCAAGATTATCAGTGAGTGGAGATTCAAAAAATGTAGTTGTTTACAAAAGTCCCTTTGTACAATTCAGAAAATATTCATAAAACACCTGCGAAGAAATGTTTAACTCAAACTATTTAGATCAGACTGGAATGATCGGTGATCTTGTTAAAAATAAACTTCAGTCGTATCTTTGTAACATTGGGATCTTTCAGAAATTTTTCTGTCAGCCGAACCCTTTATAAGTAAAATAGTTACTTGAAGCACCCCTGAGAGAAGTTA
>NW_015613432.1:0-798 GCF_001515605.1 Sinocyclocheilus anshuiensis
ATCAATGCAGCCCTGACGTTGGCCGCACGCCCTCAAAGCAAGGTTGCTCAGGACAACATGGATGTTTTCAAGGACCAGTGGGAGAAGCAAGTACGCATCCTGACCGAGGCTGTTGATGACATCACTTCAGTTGATGACTTCCTGTCTGTTTCAGGTAAAATGGAAACACATTGCTATATTCTATGGTTTTGTGAGACCACCATTGAGTACTTTCTGGCTGGTGGTGAACAGGAGATCAAGCAACCATTCTGTAACATTGTAAGGTTTTAAGAGCTTTTTAAGCTTAGATTTTTTATTTTTTTTAATGTGAATGTCCATCATCCTTCTCTTGACGTCTAAACTCTCCACCCTGAGTACAGCAGTAGAATATAGCCATGTCTATGTATCCCTCTTTATAATGGACACTCTAAAATGTCAGCTGCCTCCACCATCAAGATCCCATTATCTTGAATGGGAATGTCCATCCAAATATGAACGTAAATGGCCATATAATTCAACATAAATATGAACAGTTATGACCCTTTGCATGTGTAGCCTTGCTTTGAAACAGTGCTCACACTGTATTGTTATCTTGTCTTCTTGTTTTGCATTCATGAAAAATATTATTGTATTTACAACGGAAATACACTTGGTGCCAGTTATTGCTTCTGTCAAGTTTCAACTGAGCACTGGACTCAAAACTATGTATGGCTTTTAACGATAATATACAGAACTAGATTAAAAAAAAAAAAACTTATTAAATGCCTTTCCTGCTATTTATATACAGGTGCATCTCAATAAATTAGAATGTCATGGAAA
>NW_015613433.1:0-799 GCF_001515605.1 Sinocyclocheilus anshuiensis
TGATCACAGCGAAAACATCTCAAATCACTTTCTGCCTTTTGTTTACTTCTAAAAGTCAGAAGTGAAGCAGGAACATTTGCTCCAGTATTCAAAGGGCTCAAAGCCTTCACCAATGAGTCCAATTGACTCTGTTGCGCGTCAATAAGAGCTCTAAGTTCTGAATATTCTGACTGATTAACACTTTTGGGCTCACTAAGCACCTTAACTTGGGCCTCATTAGAAAAATACAAGGAGTCATTTTGTTTTTGTGTAAAAGACTGTCCTTCACATTGTGCCATCCATTGAACCGCTTCCCTACGTACATCACGAATTGTCCAGTTAGGATGTGAACGTGCTTGATCTCTTAATCTTACACCCAGGTTTTGATCTCTAACCCCATCACAAAACTGGTCACGGAGATCTCTTTGAGATTTAACATGAGCCAATTCATTTGACTTTACAATTTGATCCATTAAAGTCATCAAAGCATGAGAATAATCCAACAGAGACTCATTCTTGTTGTTTACGATTTAAAAAAATGACGTTGCAGGGAAATATGAGAATGGGGACACCCATATATTTCTCTTAATACTCTAAATATACCATCTACACACTCTTTTTCTTCCCTTGGAAGATATTTCACCTCTATTCGGGCAGCACCCTCCAAATGATTATATACCCACAAAGCTTTTTCTTTCTCAGTAGGTTTTGTTTGAATATGGATCTCTACCGATTCAATCCATTCTTCTATGGTAAGTGAATCTGACCTATCCAAATTCCCTGAAAACTTTGGTACCAATAAACACCACTTGTCCCCCTC
>NW_015613434.1:0-799 GCF_001515605.1 Sinocyclocheilus anshuiensis
ATATTTTGAAGAATACAGGTAATCAAACAGTTGATGGACCCCAGTGACTTTCATAGTATGGGAAATAATGCTATGTAAGTGAATGAGAATCAGAAACTGTTTGGTTCCCATTACCAACATTCTTCAAAAGATCTTGTGTGTTCAGCTGATGAAAGAAACTCATACAGGCTTGGAACAACTTGAGGGTGAGTCTTTTTTTTTTTAATGAATGTTCATTTTTGGGTGAACTGTCCCTTAAAATCTAGCATACTCATACTACTCATATATAACACCTGTATTAGCGCTTGCTTACAAACGTCTGCCAATCCTACTGGCCAACGTCATATTAAATTATTAATATTCATAAGCAGAGCCCTTTTCCATAGTACTGATACATTCGCACCAAGAGGCTTGTTTCAATTCCTACATAAGCACAATTTGACTAGATCATCCTGAACTTTCAGCTTATCGTTTGAAATAAAAGAAGCCAGAGAGAAACACTGTATCTAATGGAGACGCGTGTAACTGATGTAAATGAGAGTTTATCGGTGGAATAAACGTAATATACGTGAGTAACTGCTGAATCCTGACTGAAGCACTACTCCTCCGGAACAGCGGTGTTATTATTGTGCTACTTTCGGTTCCGCGCGCGCTCTTTGTTTGCGTGGAGCGCATGGAGCAGAGGGTGATGTTAGCGGCTTGATGCAGCAGTTCTCCGCCGATACTCACCCGTCGCTCAGCGGCGTCGTTTCTCCGTGATGCGCCATGTGTGCCACCATTATTCGCGCAGCGACAGCCGCAGAATCCCGCCGGTGCTTCC
>NW_015613435.1:0-799 GCF_001515605.1 Sinocyclocheilus anshuiensis
AAAAAAAAAGTCACATTTTCCTGTGTCTACCAGAAGATAGCATTCACATCAATCAGTGGACTATATTATTGGAGTAGGAAATAGTAAATGAGGGTATAGGGGGCAATTTGGGAAACAGCCTATGTCATTTGCAGTGCTTCATGGGAGTGGGTGGGCACTAAAGTGTTCTTCTGGCGCAATTTGCGTGTTGCGATTCTCTGATATACATATAAGCATATACCATCAATTAACAACCTTGTAGCTTACAGTAGATCTGTCTAAAGATTTATAAGTTATTGTTCAAGATCAATTCCCTTTGAATGGGATTTTTACCACCAGAACCTGACTGTCACGATGTCGATTAGTAGGCTGACCCAGAAGGCTAATTTATGTAGCAACTTGTTAGGGACTTTTTAAAGCACAAAGTGGTTTCTTGTTTGTGGTAATAATTGTGCCAATTGTGTGTAATTTAAGTAATTTGAAAGTTTCTTGAAGTAACGTTAACATGAAATACAATGTAAAAAAGAAAATGAAAATTCTCAGGGGAATGCTTGATTCTCTGCCTATTGTCAGCTCTGTTGCACTGAAGGAAACATACTGGGTAAAAAATAGAACTATGAGGAAAACTTTAGTAATTTTTGGTGAACTTATGCTTTGGTTTATTCATCAAGCCCGTGCAAGGGAGAAACTAGCTGTTCCCGTCATAGATCGCTTGCTATTATAATAAACTGCTTTGTTTACTGTGTGAATGAGATCTTACAGTAAGCAAGACAGTTATGAGGGCACTTTTGCTTGGTGATTCAGGAATTTGATATTTTTT
>NW_015613436.1:0-792 GCF_001515605.1 Sinocyclocheilus anshuiensis
AAGCAGGAAGCGAGAAAGCTGAGATTTAAGGGGGATTACGATATTCCGACAGTCAGCAATACATTGAGAGGCGAGGGAAAACCTGGTAGAAGCAGTTAATGACTTCTTTCTCTCATGACCAGCACGAGCGCCTGAGGCACAGCCAGTTTATGCATGTGTAGAAAATGGAAGTTACACTCGTATGTCAAGCTGTAAGAACTAAAAGCCACCGGCATGCTTTTTTGAGATGTTCTGCTGGTAACTAAGTCACTTCACATCAACGGCATCCATCCACCCTCACTTTCTTCACTTACGAGATGTGTTCATGCTGTTTACACGCTCCATCACAAAAAAAAGGAGAATGTAATGGGTCAAAAAGCCCTTGAGATACCATCTTAATTTATCGCAAGCTGAAGCAAGAGTGCATATCTGTGAATAAATTGCAAATGCACATGACAGTGAAGTTGACTGAGGAATGATTTTTTATGTTTTCACAGCTGGTGATTCAACAAGTACAAAAGTCTTTTTCACTGACTCTGTTAAAGAAGCAGATAAGAGCAAAGTACAGCTAGATGTTTTTTCTTGACCATGACAAGGCAAGCCAATATAGTGACTTAAAAAGAAGATTTTTTTCTAATGGTTCATGTGAAAGTTTAGCCCTAACAAAAAAAAATATAATTTTTTATGTTTTTGGCTGCATTTATTTGATTTAAAATACAGTAATGTTGTGAGATATTATTCCAATTTAAAATAACTTTTCTATTCTATTTTGATATAATAATAATAATAATAATAATAATAATAATAATAATA
>NW_015613437.1:0-799 GCF_001515605.1 Sinocyclocheilus anshuiensis
AGATTGTCTGCTGTGTGGGAAGTCATAGCATAGCATATATTTATTCATCTAAATAAAAGATTTTACTGACATTAACTGATCATAAACGGTTAACTGACATTTTATTTGTCAACAACCCAGGTACAATGTGATATTTTGGTATTTTTAGCAACTTTTGAATGACAAAGCAGAGAGATGCTTTTTTAAATCAGATTGTGTAGCTACACTATCTACCAGCAGGGCTGTGCACATGCTACAAAACAACACCTGTTCCCATGACTAATGCAACACAAATGGGAGTTTATCCACCCAACTCCATGTGTATAAAACTTTTGCCCACAGGTGACAATTAACAGTGCTGAAGGATGATCACTTAAGGTGACATTATGCATGACAGTTTGTTCAAATAGACCACATTATTTCAAATGTCAACAACTGTATTGGATTTAAGCAAATGGGGACTAACAATTATTTAAATTGTACAGTTAAAGATGCGCCTTATTAATCTGATGAGATGTGAATTTTACAAACAAACAAAAAAATCATATTGTGACAAATTTAGCCTGCTGTGTTTTAATGATTATTCCTTTTTTAGGTTGTAGCCTAAGTAAGATGAAGCTGGATATGGCAAAATGAAAGAATTAAATGGATAAATGTTGGACACCAACTTCTCATAAATTCTGGCAGGATTATTTTTGATAATTACTCTTTATTTATATTGGTAGCATTAACAGCTTGTTTATGCTGGATTGTGTAGGCCATTAATAGTAGGAATATTCATCATGTATCCAAATGGATCTGTCCTCTCACTGGTCCTGAC
>NW_015613438.1:0-799 GCF_001515605.1 Sinocyclocheilus anshuiensis
CACAGATCAGTGTTTAAAGTGCTGTATTAAAATGTACTTTTAGTAACTAATAAAATGCTTTAATTTTCTTAGCTTTTCTTTTATAGGAGATTTATCTCTTTAAGATGTATTTCCTGTCCAAGGAATGACATATCCCACTCCTGGTGTTCCCCGTTTTATCAACAGGGGTTCCCGTCATCATACTTTTATGGAAGTTTGACAGGCAATCTGACCAATCATGATGCCAAATCTGCCATTTTTCTCCGACAAACAAACCAGACAGGAGAGTAGATTAACGTTGGCGGACTTGAACGTGAAAAATGGTGTGTAGGCCTATTGAAACAATATATCTTCTGATGTTCATTCATGTTTATTTCACGCTGTAACTAGTAAATATGATAAGATGATCGCTTCACGTGGTGCTTGAACTGAGGTGCTACAGTGATCTGTCACGAATATCACTGCGTGAGAACATGTTGTGTGGTGTGAGAGCACCATTGCTTGTCGGATGTAGCACCAGTAACGAAGGGGGCGGGTCTTACATTGCTTTTAGTATCCACCGTTATGTGAGATGTTTGATGAGCAGGTGGTTTCAAATATCTGGCAATAAATTTCACCTCATTTATCTGAGTAATTCTGTATTGTTGGCTGGTGCATTAACTTTTTAAAGTATCTGTTACTTTTAGTTAATGATTCATTTGATGCTTTGGCATTTTAGTTGCGATTTGAATTTTAATAAGTGATGTGCTTCGATCCTGCTCCTGTTTATATGCCTTTAGAGCACGAATCGTCTGTTTGAATCTCTGCTTCTGCCCTTGAA
>NW_015613439.1:0-799 GCF_001515605.1 Sinocyclocheilus anshuiensis
AGCACATGCGTTTCAAGGATGGAGGGAAAAACCAGTGCAGGAAGCCTTTGAAACCCAGGTGAGCAGGGTTACTGCTCATAAACATTCACTCTCCGTCACTGTTTTATAAATCAAATCAACTTGACAGCAGGTATGAATGTTTGCAGACGTAGCAGTTTGGCAGAGTCTGAGACCTGTCAGGCTGTGCCACATTCCTCCCGCATTTTCTTTATGTAGACACATTCAATTATCTCTGTTCAGTACATTTCGTAGAAATGCCTCAGGAATTGTTTCTACCTGATTGAACCCTTGAGATCACTCAAATCAGTAGTTCAGTCTTATTAAATAATATATTTAACTCAAAACCTGTTAATTTCGATCAGTGTAATTACCATTAACTAAAACTAAAACCATTAAAAAACATGTTACTTAAAATAAAATTATAAAAAACTTTTTATTTCAGCTAGTCTCCAACATTTCTCATTTTTGTTGTAGTTTAATTTTAAGTAACTAAAGTAAAACTAAATAAATAAAAATTACTATATAAATTATGTAAAAATATTTTTTGAAAAGAAAGTGAAAATAGAAAATAGAAAAATCTCATTCAAAATATTAACAAAACTATCAATGATACTAAAAAAACACTGATTTAGGTGATACCACATTTTAAAGTTACCTAACAAAACAATCTTACAGTAAATGCTTAAGACATTAAGATATTTGTATGATTAGTCTATCAATTAGTTGATTCATTATACATATATATATATACACGACCGTTCAAAAGTTTGGGATCAGTAAGATTTTTTATATTTTTTAC
>NW_015613440.1:0-799 GCF_001515605.1 Sinocyclocheilus anshuiensis
AGTGCTGTTAGGCACGTGTAGATAGTCAAGACATAGAAAACAGATTATATTTTTTGCCCATGGACAACATGGTAAGTAGCTGTCAACCATCTATTCTTTTGTCAAAAGTCTTTAGCCAGTCTGTTTCGAGGTTGACAAAAGAAATAAGAGGAAAACAACACGATTCTGCTGAAGTTTGTAGCGGTGAGTTGCCCACTTCTTTAAAGTCCACAGAGCTGTCACATCCCTACCTTGTAAATTCTTAGACACTTTCATAACATATTTTAACATCACTTTTGACAACATATGTCTATCTGCTAATCTAAAAATGTACTTTATAAAATATACATCTCCCAATAAAATATTTTCCATTATTTAATGACCTTTTCCATAGTTAAATAAAAAATAAAAAGAAATTCAGATCATTCATGCAATCAGCATTTTTCTTTAAAAAAAAAAAAAAGGAAAGTAATAGATGGAATTTGCAAGAATTACTGTGTGATCTTGTTTCCAGTTTGCTTTTACCCATTTGAGAGGTTAAAATGCACACAAACACATAATCCATTCTTCCTAAACTTCCTTTTCTTTCATAAACACACAAAACTTCACCACCTAAACTAACACAGCATTTTTTAGAAATAATCCACAAATGAACATTTGGTGTGAAGTGGACAGATTATTTTTGTTCTATAAAAGCCACAATAAATTAAAGCACTCAAGCAAAATGTAGAAGCTACATTGATTTCATGTTAGAGGGTTTTCATCTGTTACAAAAAAAGGCGGGGGGGGGGGGGAAATGAACAAGATGCCTCCCCTCCTC
>NW_015613441.1:0-799 GCF_001515605.1 Sinocyclocheilus anshuiensis
AGGTACTGGAAGCTCTGGAAGGGCAGATAGGCGATCAGGTTACCAGTGTCTCTGATAAAGGATAAGCTGCCGGCTGTCATGTTAGGCAAGCTCATGGACTGACTGAACCATCGACCAAACGCTTGCTGCTGCTCCAGGGAAAGGTTTTTGATGCTGAAGTTAATGATGCTTAACCTGGAGAAAAGTAGAGGAGCGGAGATGTTTTAAACAATTTGAATTATGTGTAAAAACCTTATATGTTATTATTGTTAACTAAAAGTATTACAAATTTATTAAGTATAACAATTTTAATAATAAAGCTGAAAAAAAAATATAAATAGTGGATAAAAAAAACTCGCCAAATGAGAACTGTTGCCTTGGGAGCTAAGTGAAATAAAAAAAGTTGAATTTTAGATCAAAATAAATGAAAGCTAAACAGAAATATCTTTAAAAGAGGAAAAATTTGAATGAAAACTGAAAATATAAAAGTTAATTCAAAATTTTTAAAATAAATACTATAATAGTATATAAATAGTACTATAATACTATATCATATTATATATAATAATTATAATATTATAATAATAAAAATAATAAACAATAAGTGAATGGTGTGATTAATAGATGGCTCTTTTTAAACAGGTATATATATGTGTGTGTCACTCACACATTGATATTATTTTGTAGTGGCGGCATTGACAAGATGTCTGAAGGGGTAGCTAGAGCCAACAAAAGACCCATGTCAGGAAACAGGCTAATATCCCTGGGCAAGTGAATTTGGAAGAGCACAGACACCATGGTGTGCAGGTAATCATCTGTT
>NW_015613442.1:0-799 GCF_001515605.1 Sinocyclocheilus anshuiensis
ATCTATCTATTATGAAAAAAGAAAATAAAAATAAAGAATACATTTATAAATTTAACCAAAACATTTATAAACTTTAACCAAAATTAACACTGTAAAAATTGTTGGCGATTGTTAACTCATGATAACTAATGTATTAAATCAACTGTATGTAGTTTTGTGCATTTTTCGACTTTGGAGCCCCCTACAGTTAAGTTAGTGGAATTCACTTCGTAAATAAATCACAGTTGTTATTACTGTGGATTTGTTGCTGTAGTAAAGCACGGAAATGAAATTTCGTACCCGCTCACTAAACTCCCAGCAGGAGTAAATACAGCAGGTTATCAGGTTCCAATACGCTATCTGTAAGTATTAATGTGTGCAGTGAAGCACTTATATGGCTGTTGCATTTGAGATTTGCCCTGTAGAAATTTCCAGAATGCACCATAAAAACCAATGTGCACTGACCAGAGATTTTCTTACAGAGTTCAGAAATTAAGCAACGATCAAAGCATATTTCATAATAGTACTGAACATTTTGAATGGCTACAATAAAGGATATTGGGTCAAGGCGTAATACCAGCTGTTTAAATGCATGCAGCTTTTAGTCGTGTTGCGGTAACGCGGTAACAGTCATCAGTGTCCCTGACATGCACGTGTCTGTGATTCACATCATGAGGAACTTCAAGGTAGAATGAGAAAGTGTGAGGTACAGAAAAGACTCAAGTCTGCGTATGAGGACATGGTTTATTTTATTAAAGGCATAGCTGATTCCAGAGTTTACAAGTGTCCACAAAGAGACAAGAACACAATAAATCAAGCC
>NW_015613443.1:0-799 GCF_001515605.1 Sinocyclocheilus anshuiensis
CATAGTGCATTAATATCATTTAAGTGCAACTTTGCATATATTTACTGAAAATTCTTGTTTTGGTTTCAAAATGAAAATGAGGATGGAGCATGTTTTTAAAAAGCCTGTGTTAATTGCATGGAAGCTATTTAAGTCTGAAGCAATCGGTGGTCTCAAAAGCCCTTTTGTATTCATTACAGTAAAATCAATGCAAATTTGAGCTTGTTATAATGACCGTGAGTGTCATTTGTTTGTAAAAAGATGCATATTCAGGCTTTTGAATGAAGTTAGTCACAATTATTATCAGCTATTATTAGTTTTCAGTTTTCAAGTACGATTCTGTTATTATCAGTTTTAAACAGTTATAAATGCTGCATTACATGATTATAGCTGTTGTTGACTATATAGAAAGCCAGCGTATCTCTTAGGGTTTGATAAAATCACTTTTGACGTGCTTGACTTGTTTGTAAGAGAAAGCATCATCCCAATATTTACAATATCTGTACGCTATTCCATTTCCTCTTTGCCCAATGAATTCATGATGCATTTTGTCCGAATGACCCAAACCACATCCTGTATTATGAATTTAAAACCCAGTTCTTCAGTGAACATCACCATAACAGTGAAGTTAAAAGATTGGCAAGATGCTTTACACATTCAAGGCTAGTAGGTGATTCTGTCACAAGGCTCATTTTAGCATTACATTTACATTGTCATTGAAAAACCTGCTAACACTTTAGTTAAGGGACCAGTTCTCTGTATTAACTAGATGCTTATATTAGCATGCATATTACTAGCATATTGGTTGTTTATTAGTACT
>NW_015613444.1:0-798 GCF_001515605.1 Sinocyclocheilus anshuiensis
AGAGAGAGAGAGAGAGAGAGAGAGATAGGTACAGGGGTATAGAGATTTTAGTAAATATTAAATGTAATATATTTAAATATGATTTAAAAACACCTCACACCAGATCACAATATGTACAGTAAATGTAAAAAAATCTTCCAACTATTCATCTTTTCTTGAGACACAACAGTAGCCACTTTAAGCTGTCACGATACAGCTACAACATTTAGTAATTAATTTCTTTCTCTCTTTTTTTCCCTCATTTTCTCCGTTACTGGACATGCATAAAGAACAACTCAAGCAGACCGGGCGGTGGATCAGGGCCTTGCCCTCCCGCAGTTGAGACCTCAAACAGCCAAGAAGTTCATTAAGTTTTATGATCTTCCTCCAATCACTGCTTATAAGCCACGCAAAGGCCACAAATCTGGCAAAGCATTATTCTGCCTACACAACCACACAGAGACATGATAAACACATTAAATGACATCTGAATGCCATTGCATTGCTGTATTCATCTTTGTTCAAAAACTAGATTTAAGCTCTAGTATGTGAAATGATCATCTCTTTCTTTATCAAAAATTAAATGAATCATTTGTGAACCTATTTCTAAAGTTCATACATATTATAAAGTTTATTTTAAAAAATAGCACTCAAAAACATGCTTACTTCAACATGATATAAAATAAGCTTTAATTTTCTTAATCTAAAAATGAATAACTAAAGACAAAAGCACAGTTAATAGTCTAATTCAGTGCGTTTGCCATTGTATTTTGAGCTCACCTTACAGGTTTCGCTCTGCTATTCTCCTTCCGCATTATC
>NW_015613445.1:0-799 GCF_001515605.1 Sinocyclocheilus anshuiensis
CTCATCCATGTGTGGTCGTGCTTCTGTCCCGAGGGTACTGCTTGAAATCTGCTACATGGACACACAAATAGCACGTCTCATCTTTGACTCACAAACATACATGCATATATATATTCCTTAAAAATACTTCAATAAAAAGGACATTCTGATAAAATTAAAAATAAAATGAAGTCAGAAGTGCTACTTCTCTGCTTCCAGCACAGTGACACATCATCGTTTACTGCGAGCGAAGACAAGGTGTAACAGTAAAGAACAGAGTGTCTTAGATTATCTCACTCTGAACAGATGGAAGTTCTCACAGCAAACTTCACAGGTAAAAATAATCCAGTCAATCATTCCAAATCATGAGCACTGGAGGAAACAGGAGATGAGGAATTCACTTCCATGTAGCTGTGATTCATGCTTATGCTGTCACTTTAATTCCAACAAACAAATCATTCCGAACAGTTGTGTTGATAACACATTTAAAATGAGCAAAATTTGAGTGTTGACAAAATGCTATACAAAATGTCCCTTTTTATTGACATTATTATTGACGAATAGCAAGTCAAAGTTTATTCTGGCTATAAAGATTTCAAATCAATGTATCTTTGTCATTGACAGAACTCACAGGGGTCATAAAAAGATGTTGTGCAATGTCAAGGAAGAGAAATCAATATTATGGTAATATACAGCGGAAGAAAAAAACACACCATAAAGGTCATCACAGTGAATAGAGCCATTCTTATGACACTGTTGACAGTCAGACTTACTTTGCTGTCAGCAGGCAAATGCCACTAAACCGCAGGGTGTGTCACCA
>NW_015613446.1:0-799 GCF_001515605.1 Sinocyclocheilus anshuiensis
TGGACGAGGTCCTGTACGCCCTGCACATGAGTTGCCATGGTGACGGCGGGCCCTTCCAGTGCAGTATCTGCCTGCATGCTTGCGCCGATAAGTACGATTTCACAACACACATCCAGCGAGGCCTCCACCGGGCCGCCCCCGAGGCGAACGCCAACCCCTCTAACCAATGAGCTTTACAAACCTGCAGTCCGAACACAACTAGAGCAGTGAGGAAAGCGAGGGATTGTACAAATGAATGCATTGAACTTTTTGTTTGAAATGTGCTAAGACAGATCATGGTGCCTAAGCAGCCAATGCAAGAAACTTCAGTCAGCATAGCATTTCTGTGGGAGCTCACACAAACACACTTTTAACGAACAAAGACTGCTTTTTTTTTGAAGACATCGGTACATGTAGATACTCAATCTAGAAATATTTTCGTTAGTCCAGATTTATAATTTTTGACAAGGCAGTTCAGCAAGCAAGGTACATCTACTCCAATGTAATGCTTCGTTTCTCGTCATCATGTGTATTCACAGATTTATGGAAAGTTCTCTTACCTGGTTCTGATAAATATGAGGATGTGTTTCTGCATGTGTGGCTCAGTGTAGAAAAATGTGTCAGTCATCTGTCACTATGGTAACAGCATAAATGACTGCCGTCTTCAAACATCCAGCATCCTCAGGGAATGTGTATGGCTGAATAGACAACATTAGATTATAGTCTGACCGTCTCGAGTTAACAGCATACTAAATGTCTTATAGTTTTCTGTTTGATGTTTTCGTTTTTTTTTTTTTTTTTTAAGTTATAGGGTTAGGTA
>NW_015613447.1:0-799 GCF_001515605.1 Sinocyclocheilus anshuiensis
CCGCTCCATCTGAAAGCAGGTGATGGCGATTTACTACCAATCACGTAACCGGCTTTACTGACGAGATGCGCTTGACAATCGCATACGATTAATTGCACAGCCCTATTCTTTAGTTATCTATTCTAACTATCTATACACTTCTATATTAGTACCTGTTTATCAGATACTATGGTCTATCCCAATTGTTACCTGTTATTTTTATAATCTCAATAGTTACAATTGCTTTAAATCTGCAATTTGTTACAGTTAATATGGAACAGTGATAAAATAGTACTACTATTCAAGAGAATAAGTAGAAGTGGCTTATTAAATAGATACTATTGGATTATTTATTACTAGACAAAATATAAGTGCTAGTAACATAAAAATAGACACTAGTCAGTTTTAAGTAATAAATGTTAACACGGCTTGCCATAAGCGCGCGCGTTGACTGCGATGGAAGCGTTGTAGTTTGCCGTGTCGCGTTAGGATGGGGTATAAAGTCGTAGTTTAACGCCACTGACGCACTTTATCCATGAAACACTTACACTCATCTGTTCTTGCTTTTCAGTGATACCGATCCGGTCTGTGCCAACGTAACGTCAGGAAAACGAGCCAAAAATGAAATGTCGTTTCAGAAAAATTCCCTTTTAGATAATATCCATCTTCCTACAAGTTATCTTTCGCGTGCCACAGCAACTTCCACTAGTATATTTCCAGTTTCCTGTATTTTCCTGTTGTTGTCAAGTTCAAAATACAAAACCAATTCAAAAGAGCTCTGTCCTCCAAACTGAGCGCAGCAGACAGGATGAAATCAGTC
>NW_015613448.1:0-773 GCF_001515605.1 Sinocyclocheilus anshuiensis
CACTCACTCACACACACACACACACACACACACACACACACATAACAACCCATTAGACATAAAACATTTAATTAATATCAGCACGTTCAAATGTTCACACTCACAGTTAATGGTCACATGGCATGCAGGTAAACAGATTATTTAATCTTTTTTTTAAGTGTTTCAGTTTTTATTTTAAAATTATGTCAAGCACAACTTGCTAAATGCATGCTAAACTCACAGCACATGCAGAGATGAAGTTCACTGCATTTACTGTGGAAACAGCGGATCATGAGCTGCTCGCGTGTAAATGAACACAGTGCTGTGAAACAGACTGCATGCGTGATTAAACCTCAGCCACACTACATCACCATTTCAGTTTTATTGCAGTTAATTTGTTGCATTTGATTTAATGAATCATTAGCATCCATCAGCTCGTGAACCCCTGCAGAAATCCTGCTTTAGATGATGCTCACAGATGCATGTGAACTGAAGTGTTGAGAGCTTTATCTGAGCATTTGAGCTTCAGGTGATCCGCAGCAGAGGCTCATGGGATTGAGATGGACTCTGTGCTTCATCCATCAGAATAATTCATCAGTGTGATTGTCTGGCATCCTGTAGTCAGTGTTTGTGACACAGTAACATGTTCTCCGTCTGTCGTGTGTGTGTGTGTGTAGCGTGTCGAAGCAGCACGCTGTGATCCCCAGTCAGGTGTTTGAGCTGGAGGACGGCTCCAGCAGCTATAAGGACTTCGCTATGACTCGTAACAACCGCTTCACCAGCGCCGGCCAGGC
>NW_015613449.1:0-799 GCF_001515605.1 Sinocyclocheilus anshuiensis
ACACACACACACACACACACCCCAACGCAGAAACATTCTGTTTCATTCATCTCGTTCAGCTCTTTGCAACCTTTGCATTTGGGTCCAAATGTCTGAGGCCACATTCAACACTGGGACTAAAAATCTAATTTAAACCTGGAAATAGCCTAAATAAAACGTTTTCAGAATTTTAAAATAAAGCAAAACTATGCTATAACATTAATAAGAAATAATCTGATTCTGCAGTATTTCTAGATCACTGATCAAATAAATACATTTGTGATATTATACGATTCTTAGATCATGCTGGAGAACATGATTGTCAGATCATGTAGCTTGAGTGCTGCTATCATTAAAGCAGCATTTTATGCAATTTGTCATGCCATTTCAAAATCTGATGATTTAGGAAAATGAAAAAAACGTCACTGTCTTTGGACCTCAGTGTACTTTACTTTCTTCTTTGGCAAAAATATGAAATGATGATTTAATATATCAGCGTTATTTCAGCAGATAAATTTTGTGTCATTCTTGCAAGTGTGACAATGCAAAGGCTTACTTTGGTGATACCATACAATGATGGTATATAAGTAATTGACAAATAACAAGAAATCCAAGAGCACCAAGATTTTTATATACACTGAAAAATTGTGGTTTTCACTAAGAAATTACTAGTAAATTTCACAAAAAATTCAAAGAAACAGCAAGTAACCCATTGAATGAAACATTAATTTTTGAAGTATAAAAACTGAAATTGTATTTTATTGTAAAATGTAATAATCTTTATACATTTTTATATCTTTATAACTCTTAATTAAAAAAA
>NW_015613450.1:0-799 GCF_001515605.1 Sinocyclocheilus anshuiensis
TCACACAAAAAACTGTCATTACTTACTCGCGTCATTCCAACCCGGTATGACCTTTGTTCCATAACACAATTCAAAAAAAATCTTGGAGCTTTAAGCTACAAAAATGATGCTGAAGTACTAAAAATAGAATTAAATCAGTCCATATGGAATGCCATACGATATTTGTGTGAGAAACTAACAAAAAAATAAGTTTTTGTTTAATGAAAATATTGAAATCAGCAGGGCTCTCCTTGGCAAGTTGAGAAAAGTAACGATCTCCGACTTGTGAATAAATCATTCCATGAATCTGAATGATTCATTCAGGAATCATAAGGATCCGATTCTCCCGTTCGACTCACTGATTCAGTGATTCGGTCGCAACAGTTAACAGCTTAATTTTCGGCGTTTCTCACAAAACTATCCTTTTACTTCCAAAGACTTGGAATAATTGTCACATGGATGACATTTACGACACTTTTATGGTGTTTTGTGTATTTTTTAGGCTTAAATACCATAACTGCATCGAGGAAAAAATAACCACCTATTCTTCGACAGTAACTTAGTAACGTTAGGCATACGCGTTTAGAACAATATAAGGGTGAGTAAATGTGACTGATTTTTTTCAGTGCTAAATGTGGTATATATTGATAATTATGTCCAGAAAATTGAGCCAAAATAAATTGGTCATAAAATTAAAAGTATACGATCTTGTCAAGTGGTATTGCCCAGGCACAGCTGTGTTGCTGTATTGAAACCCTGCGGGAAAAGACAATAGAAACATCACAGAAATTCTAATGGTTTCCACTACAAATACCATTAC
>NW_015613451.1:0-799 GCF_001515605.1 Sinocyclocheilus anshuiensis
TTGCTGCCCAGCGGTCTTTAACATGTCTGGGCTTGACCGCAACCTACGCAGCTGTCTGTCAAAAACCGAGGTCCCGCCTCTGTTTGCCCACTGTTTACAGAGCGGCAAAACACAGACAGAAGTGTGGCGCTATGCAGGGGGCGTATGTTTGCACAGAGTCACCCACTGCAACAGAGCCTGATGCATGCTGGGAGAACGTGGGCGTGGGAATGCCAGACGGACGTGTGTCTGGCAGGGTAGACTGAATGCAAGATGGTTTGAAGGAAAGGAAGGAAGACGGAATAGAACTCTGCAAAGCATGTCATGGCTTGAAGTGTATTCAGAGACACATGATGTTTATTTAAAGCAAGAACACAGAAATGAAAAGATATACAGAACAGCTCTGTTTAGAACTGGCACTTCATGCTTCTCTGAGACTAGTCTCACAAATCCAGATTTTTAACTGCTGGTAAAGTTTGGTCCAATTTTCAATTTATTCTGGCCAACTAGCACCCGCAGTGTACTTTTTTATCATTTTCTTTTATTTCTTTATTCTTTATATACCCTTTATTCAGCTTTCCATGAGAGCAGCTTACCAAAGTACTGGGGTTTTTAAACATTTGAACCCCTAATATAATAATCCATTTATGAACAACCCTCTTCAAAAACAATAATAAATATATATAGTAATAATATCACCCTTACTGTTATTCTCAGTATAACAGTACAGTATACAGTACAATAGTATTCAGTAATATGTTATAGTATGTATGTATGTATGTGTGTGTATGCATATATGTAGATATATATATATATATAT
>NW_015613452.1:0-799 GCF_001515605.1 Sinocyclocheilus anshuiensis
CGATTACGTAATTGTGGCATCCATAATTGTAATTGCGATTAGAAAATTTGATTAATTGTGCAGCCCTACCTCATTATCCACATCATGGTGGGGGTCATTTCTTTGTGTGCTAAAGAGCCGTTTAATTAGGTAGATTAATGCATTCACCGAAAAACAAAACTGAGTTTCAGGTTAGATAAGCAAACTATGAGAAACATTGTGATGCATATTGATTTCGTAATTAAATCAAGAATAAAATTGTGAAGAAATTCCCATAGTATCGGTGAGAAAGACTGAACCTTTAGAACCAGTTTCGGCATCTCTCTAGCATGATTCATTTTTGTCCAGGATGCGGATTCGTACAATTAACGCTGACTGGGAAAAGTCAGTTTCAGAGTCTTACGCTTATTTATTTCTTTACAAACTGAACTGTAGAACAAATTATTTCAATGTCAAAATAAACAAAGAAAAACCTGAGAACAAATGACATGTATCAAGATCCGAATGTACTGGAACAACTCTAATTGCATTTACGAATCAATGAAAGTAAACATTGTCAGCTTTAGGCAAGAAAAGCTTTTGTTTCGCTATACTGGTTAGTTTTTTTCTGCGGCAAGTACAATGTTAACAAGAAAGTGTACAAGATCAAAAGGAAAGTGAATCAAAAACATATCAGTGCTTTCTGGTCGATTTAGAGCCATTTATACAAGGGTATTTTCGGCACAACTAACATCACTCTGTTCTTATCCAGCACAGACTTCCTGCAGAGTGGCCCATTCTACCCTGCTTAGAGTCTTTGCTCTTAAGGTAAGCCTGACTG
>NW_015613453.1:0-799 GCF_001515605.1 Sinocyclocheilus anshuiensis
TGTGTGTGTGTTTGTGTGCGCGAGAGAGTGAGAGTGTGAGAGTGTGTGTGAGAGTGTGTGAGTGTGAGTGTGAGAGAGTGTGTGTGAGAGTGTGTGAGTGTGTGTGTAAGTGTGTGAGTGTGTTCATGTTTCTATTATTGTCTCTAGTAGAGATGTGACAAGCAGTAAATTATTAAGGTTGAATAGGTTTTTTTAATTAGCTTTGATTTTGATTATTTAATAGGTACATTAATTATCATGTTGACAGCATGCAGTGCTTTTAAAATAAAATGAGTGACACTTAAAATAAAATAACTGATTATTTAAAAAAAATTAAGAGATAAATCACTAAATAATTAGACATTTTAAGCACTTTATTTCATGCTTCATTTGTTAAATCTAACAATAAAATACATTAGTATTTTCAGAATTTTTATTCATTTTAAATCTATTGTGTTGCACTTAAAAATGAGTTATTACTTTATATTTAACAATTTTCAAACATGAATGAAACACTTCAATATGTGTTTGAATGGAAGCTTGTTTCCACCATGGGATGAAAAAATTAAAAAATAAATGTTCCCCTCACAATTCTGACTTTTTTCTCGCAATTTTGAGTTTGTTGTGCAATTATGTTTTTCGGTGTACTGCCACAGGATTAAAAAAATATTTTAAAATATTAAAATATTTTTTGCTTGCAATTGTGAGTTTATATCTGTATTTGTATCTGTCTTAATTCTTGCTCTTCTCAGAATTGTGAGTAAACGTCCAAATTGTGAGATATAATCTCAGAATTGCGAGATATAAAGGTAATTGCAGC
>NW_015613454.1:0-800 GCF_001515605.1 Sinocyclocheilus anshuiensis
AAAATAATTATGTTGAGGAGTGTCTTTGATGATTAAAACCAAAAAAGGATGGGCACATAACTCAAACGACACTTAGACTCGTCCGACAGGTTCAGTGTGGTGGAATGAACCATTGGCTTTTGGCTTACCGAGGCGTTATGTTGACCTTTAAGCCACATGACCTTTGCTGTGTAAACAGAAGTGATGCATCGAACAGTTAAAACGTTACCACATTTAGGGTTAACAATTTGGACGTCGGCCAACAGGTAGCAGCGTGCAAGAGAAAATCACGTGTAAATCCTTTAACAAATGCTGATGAGTGTTTTACACAGCGTGAACACTTAAATCTATTATTGATAGTAAACTTATTCAGTGTTTACACTTGCACTGAAAAAGCAACTCAGTCCGACTTCTGACGCAAGATTTTGTTGTTTTGGTACCCATTTGCCCCTACTAGTATCATCTTACCCACACGAAACCACGGCCCAGTATCGCCTTTACACCTGAATACTGCAAGGATTTCATTCAAAGGTCATTCTTTAGGCTGAGGACCAACACTAAAGACAAAAACAAACACCTTTATACATGAACGATGACATATTGTATGAGATTGAAGTAAGATACGCATTGGGAACCATTTTTCCTCACACAACGCTGTATTTTTGGTGATTCAGAGGTGCACGTGAGCATACTGAAAACAATTTTGCAGGCAAAAGTACATTTTGTAAATGGCAGGTTGAACAAATTTTGTCAAAACAAAATTATTTATTAGATATAAATATACATATTGATAAGCCAGTCATTATTAATTCATATTAAAT
>NW_015613455.1:0-799 GCF_001515605.1 Sinocyclocheilus anshuiensis
TCATGATATTTTTTCGGGGTGGGCTGTCCGAACCACTCAGCTCGCTCATGCCGCTGCACGACCCTAGTTGGACTCTGGAGTATTATATATGTAGCATTGCAGCTGAGCGGTACGACACTCACTGTGGCAGTTGCGGAGGAAGATCCCAACATGGCCACCATTTCAGAGTCTTGTCCCATCATGGCCGCCGTTCATGAGTCAAGACACGTCACAGCTGATCTTCATGAGTCAAGTCACGTTTCAGCTGATCTTCCAGAGTTTAGTCACGTCTCAGCTGATCCCCCAGAGTTTCGTCACGTCTCAGCTGATCTCCCAGAGTCTCGTCACGTTTCAGCTGATCTTCCAGAGTCTGGCCACTCCCTGTCTGAAGCGCTTCCCATGATGAGAATCGCTTTATGGTGTGTTTGGGCTGCATACACTACCGCCTAAAAAACTACAGAGCCAGCGACATCCGCGAAAGGATCTCTAGAGGTGGCGGCTGAGGCTGCAGACCCTCCAGAGATTGTGGTGCCCACTCCAGGTCCTCCAGAGGTGGTGGCTGAGACTGCAGAACCTCCAGAGATTGCGGTGCCCACTCCAGGTCCTCCAGAGGTGGCAGTTGAGGCTGCAGAACCTCCTGAGGCGGCGCCGTTCACTTCAGCTCTGGTCACAGTACTGGCGCCCACTTATGAACTCTCGTCCTGTCCTGGTCCAGCCAAGGAGGCCATCTATGAACTATCTGCCTGTCCCGTCACGGCTATGGAGGCCGTCTATAAACTCTCTGCCTGTCCTGTAACGGCTATGGAGGCCATCTGTGAAC
>NW_015613456.1:0-777 GCF_001515605.1 Sinocyclocheilus anshuiensis
CACACACACACACACACACACACACACACACTCACTCACTCACTTCCTGTTCATGATGAAAGCATTGAGCTCTTCCTCTGCACATGGACTCACTTCTGCTTTCAATGAGAAACTAAACACGTGTAACGTGACCCTCACTGGACCTCAGACCCAGTCCACTGACTGACTGCTTTTTGTTGTTCTGTCTGATGCCTGGTTAGAAATCCTAGTTAGTTTTAAGTTAACCATCATAGCAGATGAATGTTTGTCTTTTGTTTTGGGCTTATAATATATCATATTAACATCTGCTACAAACGATAAATTAAACATGTCTTTGAGTGTACAGTTATTTTACAGTTATGCTGCCTGCACTTCATATACAAGATAAATGCAGACAACCATAATGAATAAGAACATATGCAAAAAGTGAATTATGACTGAAGCATGTTGTAACTGTGAATGTTGACGATACAGCTGAGTTTGTAGCCTTTGCACTTTGTAAACAGTTGATGAAGAACAGCAATAAAGCTGGTCAGAAAACACAACTAATTTAGCTGAGATCCACTAATTCTCTGTGGAAGCTGAAGAACAGCAGAAGTACCAGAAAAAGTTACAAATGTAAATGTTGCTGTTTTTTCTGAATTTCAACAAATTAATTTTCCCTTTCAATGATTCTCTTCCTCTGTATTTTTAGCTTATTTTCTAGTAAAAACTGTCTAACCATCCCTACTTCAAGACACAAGCAAAATGACTTAAGATATTACTTCTTTAATAAATAAATAAATAAATAAAATCAAG
>NW_015613457.1:0-800 GCF_001515605.1 Sinocyclocheilus anshuiensis
GACCAAAATATGAATGAATCTACACCACGACAATGACCTTCTATAAGTTATGCGAACAATTAATTCACAAAATGCCACATGATACAAAACACAGCAGTAAATATAATTTAAAAAAATGATAATATATATATACATATACCATCGCAAATTTGCTTGTAAATATATATTTAAAAAAAATAATAATAAAAAACCTGTAAAAATACAATTTGTACTTACATAAGACCAAGCATAGGACCAAAACCAAGGGTCCTAGCGCAAAAAATCTCGCCATATCCAAGAGTTCAAAAGTCGCTTCTAAGACACCATATGTCCTATTTGAAACAGACACAGATCTAAGTTAACCATCAGAAAGCGTACTGGCTTTTTGGTCTCTCTTGCTCTGTTTTTATACGTCTTACGTGTTCTCATGTGTCTAATCAGTCAGTTCTGTTGCCGGTGAGTTTTCACCTTCAAAAAAATCCTTAAGCTGTTTTTTTGGGGTATAGAGACAGCAGAGCAGAGAGACACTCTCCTCTTCAGCTTTGCGTTAAGGCCCTTTCTTAACAGGAAGTTGCATTTTCATCTACGCCACACATCTCTCGCCTTCTACTGTGTCGTCCTTCAAATGGGAAATGAGAGAAAATGATCTCATTTTTGCTTTTTTTTCTGACGACCAGCATCCATAGTGAGAGCAGCACCTTCAGAAGATACACATTTAAAACTAAAATCACCTCTACTTGAATGTGTGAACATTTCAAATCAAATGAAAAGAAAGTGTTACAATACTTCCACAAGGCACTGTGTATGTATGTATATATATA
>NW_015613458.1:0-800 GCF_001515605.1 Sinocyclocheilus anshuiensis
AACCACACACTGAGAGAGGGGGACATCTGACCTCTGACCTCTGACATGGAATCTGGGCAAGTCAAATCCTGTCGAGAAGGTCAGGGAGCAGCGCACATGCAGGACAGAACGTACAAAAAAATCAGCAAAAGTTTCTGAAATATGCAAGGTATCTCACCTCACTATAATATAAAGGAAGTATTAATTTTGGTAAGTTTCAAACTGATATTATGAGGGGAAAAAATAATTCAAAATAGAATATTTTAATTTGATTGATTTTGCCTAGGCCACGCCCCCCGCAATACTTCTACTTCCCACCAGGGGGCTGTGGCACACAGTTTGGGAAGTTTGATCACATCACTAGCACTAACTTTGAGCCATAGTAAGAACTAGGCTACTAATAAACAGCTATAGTTCTGAAGTGTATCAGGATTGTTTCTGAGTGTCTTCAGAGACCAAAAAGTATGAAGAAATCATGAAATATAGACAAATATCATCATATGTACAAAATATATCTACAAAAATAAACTACATTTTTTCAGTTTCTGGCAAAAGCTTAAATATTTGTATCCTACCTCGATAAAATTAAAATACATATTTATTAGAAATATATATAAATATCTATTATGGAATATCTACAGTAATAAACCAGATTTTTATCATTTCTGGCAAAAGGGGTCATAAGGCCCCTCAAAAATCAGCAAAGGCCTAGAAATATGCAAGATATTTTACCTCACTATAATGAAAAAAAAATAGAATTATAAACAAATATCTACAAAATAAACTAGATTTTTACCATTTCTGAAGAAACGTGCAAAACT
>NW_015613459.1:0-800 GCF_001515605.1 Sinocyclocheilus anshuiensis
CACTTGAAAAGTACTTTTAAAGCAGAGTAAAAATACTTCACTACTCTCCGCCTCTGGTTAGAATTATGTGAAGAGACTTTCACATTTTGTGCTATTATTACCACAGACATTTGTAAAAGCCCAAATGATTTTTGAAGGTCCTCATGTTTAGAAAATGCCACATTCAACAACACTGACCTCTGAGAAAACAAATACAGATATCTGGCAATAAAGGTTTAGATGCAACAGAAAATTGTGAAACAGATTGCAGGAAAAAGACAGAGAGATTCACTATGAATTCACATTTGACATTTTCTGGGGCATTTGTGTCACTAGTGACATTTTGCCCCAAGACTTGTTTGATTTCTAGCCCTGTCACCCCTCACCATATCATTTAAATATATAGTCAGTGATGGCAACTTTATTTGTCTAAGAAAATTATATGTTTTATTGATTATAGTAGTAACACAAAATAGTTAAACAAACCAAATCTGAATTTATTTCTTTTCATTATTTATATTTTTCATGTAGGCTATAGGCCTATATGCACATCTATATCTATACACACACACACATACATAAAAATATATTTTCCAGTCAATGTGAGGCTGGAGGTAAAGTATGGTGGCATCACAGCAAAACTTGCTTGCAAAATAAAACTGAATTTTATTTAAGTTTCATTGAGGGGACAGATGCATGACCTTACCACTCAGCATGAGCAATAGGAACTGATAGTCGAGATCTGCATAACAGATGAAGTGTCTGTAGCCAACACTTTACAGATATTTGGTTACACTTAATGCTGATGGGTGGAGAGTATG
>NW_015613460.1:0-800 GCF_001515605.1 Sinocyclocheilus anshuiensis
AAGTACTACAGTTTTAGATAAACTGCAATCAGAGACTCAGACACATGACATGATTTTCCATAAGTTCCTTGCCATCACAAGGATATATCATATACATATACTGATGAGCCATTATGTTATAACCACCTACAGTATCTAATAACCTGTAGGACCTCCTTTAGTCCACAAAACAGCAGCCACACAGCGGCGCATTGATTCAATGAGGTGGCAATATGTCTCCTGGGGTATCTGGTACTATATTTTCAATAGCAGGTCCTCCTGTTCCTGTACATTGCAGGGTGGTGGTGATGAAGGGCAAAACCGCTTTTTTGCTCCATTTCATGTGTCGTTGGCATGCAGTTAGCATGGGGACCCGGCTGGGCGCTGTGACACATTGCCCTGATCACCACTGTTTAGCTGCTGATGATTTGTCACACTGTGGCCCTGCAGTTGCTGTGAACAATGTGCGACAGTCTCAGCTGGACGATGGATTGATGTTTGGATATCTGTGCACCACTTTTGATATGTAGCCTACTCACTTCAGCGGCACGTGAACAAACCACAAGGCCTGCTGTTTACCATCTCTTATCACATGTACAACAAAAAATGCAAGGACACAAAGGTGCAGAAACCACCTTAGACAGGGTTCAAACCCACAACCTTTAGGTTAACAGCCCAGAGCTTGAACTACTGTGCCACACCACCTACATCTATAGCAGCAGCCAAAGACACACATCATTTACCAGAGTTTTGTGCAGATACAGCAGTTTAAAATAAAATCCTAAATGGCAAAGAGGTCAACAATGGAAAAAAAATGGTCT
>NW_015613461.1:0-800 GCF_001515605.1 Sinocyclocheilus anshuiensis
ATAAAATGTAATTGAATATATCAATAAAACTAATAGTATATAAATAACAGTTTATACTGCATAAGTAAATGCTGAGAAATACAAATGAAAACCTGCTTAGGCCTAATGTGTATCGGATCTAATTGTAAATACTGTTTCTTGGTATTATTACTTTATTGAAATTAATGGTAATGTGTGTAAGTGAACCTAATGTGAAAAACAGAACTGCACAGAAGGCTGCTCAGTTATTATTATGTAATGTGGTTATGTAACGTGTAAGTTGGTACAAATAGTTCTGCTCTAATAGGCTTTGGAGCTGGAAACGTTATCTCAGCTTGATTAAATCATCATCACCAAATGTAGTGGGCTGTTGAGTTTCATCTGAGTGATCTGACTGACATTTTTCATGGTGATTTGTGCAGATGTTCCCGTCCCAATCACAGCAGAGCCCGTTCACACCCCAACTCTTGACTGAATCATCGTATATCAGCTGACAAATGATTGACAGGAGGGGGTCTTTGGTAAGATAAAGGAGATAAGAATGGAGAGTTGTTCTCTCTAGAACAATAGCTCCTTCAACACAATGAGACAAAGACAGGATTTGGAAACCCATGTAGATGTTAATGATCAGTGGTTTTTAAGGATGTAGGACAATCATGTGCTTATGTTGTTTATCAAGTGAATAGCTGAAACTAGAAATATATAAGGTGTGATTCACACTTTCAGTTTGAATTTAGAATTTGTATTTATTAAATAAGTTCTAGGTTACCCCTTCCCGTTTGGTTATGCTGTGGAAACGGCGCCCCCTTGTGACCAAAATA